>NW_027140102.1:460000-698195 GCF_036365525.1 Heterodontus francisci
GAGAGGAGTGGTTTTGAAAATCACAAAACCTGGTGAATAAGAGAGGAGCAGTGGGAGAGGAGTGGATTTAAAAAGAACCAAAACCTGATGAATAAGAGAGGAGCAGAGGGAGAGGAGTGGATTTAAAAAACAGTAAAACCTTGTAAATAAGTGAGGAGCAGTGGGACAGGGGTGGATTTAAAATGCACCAAAACCTGGTGTATAAGAGAGGAGCAGTGGGAATGGAGTGGATTTAAAATGCACCAAATCCTGTTGAGTAAGAGAGGTGCTGTGGGAGAGGAGTGGATTTAAAATGCACCGAAACCTGGTGAATAAGAGAAGAGCGGTGGGAGAGGAGTGGATTTGAAAAGCACCAAAACATGGTGAATAAGAGAGGAGCAGTGGGACAGGAGTGGATTTAAAAAGCACCGAAAACTAATGAATAAGAGAAGAGCAGAGGGAGAGGAGTGGATTTAAAAAAACAGTAAAACCTTTTAAATAAGATAGGAGCAGTGGGAGAGGAGTGGATGTATAAAGCACCAAAAGCTGGTGAGTAAGAGAGGAGCAGTGGGAGAGGAATGGATGTAAAAAGCACAAAACCTGGTGAGTAAGAGAGGAGCAGTGGGAGAGGGGTGGATTTAAAATGCACCAAAACCTGGTGAATAAGAGAGGAGCAGTGGGAGAGGAGTGGATATAAAATCCAGCAAAACCTGGTGAATAAGAGAGGAGCAGTGGGAGAGGAGAGGATTTAAAATGCATCGAAACCTGGTGAATAAGAGAAGAGCAGTGGGAGAGGAGTGGATTTAAACATTACTAAAACCTGGGGAATAAGAGAGTAGCAGGGGGAGAGGAGTGGATTTAAAAAGAACTCAAACCTGGTGAATAGGAGTGGAGCAGTGGCAGGGGAGTGGATTTAAAATGCATCGAAACCTGGTGAATAAGAGAAGAGCAGTGGGAGAGGAGTGGATTTAAAAAGCACCAAAACTTGGAGAATAAGAGAGGAGCAGAGGGAGAGGAGTGGATTTAAAATGCACCGAAACCAGGAGAATAAGGGAGGAGCAGTAGGAGAGGAGTGGATTAAAGAAGCACCAAAACTTGGTGAAGAAGAGAGGAGCAGTGTTAGGGGGGTGGATTAAAGAAGCACCGAAACCTGGTGAATAAGAGAGGAGCAGTGGAAGAGGAGTGGACTAAAAATCATCAAAACTTGCTGAATAAGAGAGGAGCAGTGGGAGAGGAGTGGATTTAAAAAGCAACGAAACCTTCTGAATAAGAGAGGAGCAGTGGGAGAGGAGTGGATTTAAAAAGAACCAAAACCTGGTGAATAAGAGAGGAGCAGTGGGAGAGGAGTGGATTTAAAAAGAACTAAAACCTGGTGAATAAGAGAGGAGCAGTGGGAGAGGAGTGGAATTGAAAAGTACCGAAACCTGGTGAATAAGAGAGGAGCAGTGGAAGAGGAGTGGATTTAAAAAGCAACAAAACCTGGTGACTAAGAGAGGAGCAGTGGGAGTGGAGTGGATTTAAAAAGCACCAAAACCTGCTGAATAAGAGAGGAGCAGTGGGAGAGGAGTGGAATTGAATAGTACCGAAACCTGGTGAATAAGAGAGAAGCAGTGGGAGAGGAGTGGATTTAAAATGCCCCGAAACCTGGTGAATAAGAGAAGAGCAGTGGGAAAGGAGTGGATTTGAAAAGCACCAAAACCTGGTGAATAAGAGAGGAGCAGTGGGAGAGGAGTGGAGTTAAAATGCACCGAAACCTGGTGAATAAGAGAAGAGCAGTGGGAGAGGAGTGGATTTGAAAAGCAGCAAAACCTGGTGAATAAGAGAGGAGCAGTGGGAGAGGAGTGGATTTGGAAGCACCGAAACCTGGTGAATAAGAGAGGAGCAGTGGGAGAGGAGTGGATTTAAAATGCACCAAAACCTGGTGAATAAGAGAGGAGCAGTGGGAGAGGAGTGGATTTAAAATGCACCAAAACGTGGTTAATAAGAGAGGAGCAGTGGGAGAGGAGTGGATTTAGAAGCACGGAAACCTGATGAATAAGAGAGGGGCAGTGGGAGAGGAGTGGATTTAAAAAGCACCGAAACCTGGTGAATAAGAGAGATGCAGTGGGAGAGGAGTGGACTTAAAATGCACCGAAACCTGGTGAATAAGAGAAGAGCAGTGGGAGAGGAGTGGATTTAGAAGCACGGAAACCTGATGAATAAGAGAGGGGCAGTGGGAGAGGAGTGGATTTAAAAAGCACCGAAACCTGGTGAATAAGAGAGGAGCAGGGGGAGAGGAGTGGAATTGAAAAGTATCGAAACCTGGTGAATAAGAGAGGAGCAGTGGGAGAGCATTGGAATTGAAAAGTACCGAAACCTGGTGAATAAGAGAGGAGCAGTGGAAGAGGAGTGGATTTAAAAAGCAACAAAACCTGGTGACTAAGAGAGGAGCAGTGGGAGTGGAGTGGATTTAAAAAGCACCATAACCTGCTGAAAAAGAGAGGAGCAGTGGGAGAGGAGTGGAAATGAAAAGTACCGAAACCTGGTGAATAAGAGAGAAGCAGTGGAAGAGGAGTGGATTTAAAATGCCCCGAAACCTGGTGAATAAGAGAGGAGCAGTGGGAGAGGAGTGGAGTTAAAATGCACCGAAACCTGGTGAATAAGAGAAGAGCAGTGGGAGAGGAGTGGATTTGAAAAGCACCAAAACCTGGTGAATAAGAGAGGAGCAGTGGGAGAGGAGTGGATTTAGAAGCACCGAAACCTGGTGAATAAGAGAGGAGCAGTGGGAGAGGAGTGGATTTAAAATGCACCAAAACCTGGTGAATAAGGGAGGAGCAGTGGGAGAGGAGTGGATTTAGAAGCACGGAAAACTGATGAATAAGAGAGGGGCAGTGGGAGAGGAGTGGATTTAAAAAGCACCGAAACCTGGTGAATAAGAGAGGAGCAGGGGGAGAGGAGTGGATTTAAAATGCACCGAAACATGGTGAATAAGAGAGAAGAAGTGGGAGAGGAGTGGGCTTAAAATGCACCGAAACCTGGTGAATAAGAGAAGAGCAGTGGGAGAGGAGTGGATTTGAAAAGCACCAAAACCTGGTGAATACGAGAGGAGCAGTGGGAGAGGAGGGAATTGAAAAGCACCAAAACTTGGTGAATAATAGAGGAGCAGTGTGAGAGGAGTGGATTTAAAATGCACCGAAACCTGGTGAATAAGAGAAGAGCAGTGGGAGAGGAGTGGATTTGAAAAGCACCAAAACCTGGAGAAAAAGAGAGGATCAGTGGGAGAGGAATTTATTTGAAAAGCACAAAACCTGGTGAATAAGAGAGGAGCAGTGGGAGAGGAGTGGATTTAAAAAGAACCAAAACCTGATGAATAAGAGAGGAGCAGAGGAAGAGGAGTGGATTTAAAAAACAGTAAAACCTTGTAAATAAGTGAGGAGCAGTGGGAGTGGTGTGGATTTAAAATGCACCAAAACCTGGTGAAAAAGAGAGGAGCAGTGGGAGAGGAGTGGATTTGAAAAGCACAAAACCTGGTGAATAAGAGAGGAGCAGTGGGAGAGGAGTGGATTTAAAAAGAACAAAAACCTGATGAATAAGAGAGGAGCAGAGGGAGAGGAGTGGATTTAAAAAACAGTAAAACCTTGTAAATAAGTGAGGAGCAGTGGGAGAGGTGTGGATTTAAAATGCACCAAAACCTGGTGTATAAGAGAGGAGCAGTGGGAATGGAGTGGATTTAAAATGCACCAAATCCTGTTGAGTAAGAGAGGTGCTGTGGGAGAGGAGTGGATTTAAAATGAACCGAAACCTGGTGAATAAGAGAAGAGCAGTGGGAGAGGAGTGGATTTGAAAAGCACCAAAACATGGTGAATAAGAGAGGAGCAGTGGGACAGGAGTGGATTTAAAAAGCACCGAAACCTAATGAATAAGAGAAGAGCAGAGGGAGAGGAGTGGATTTAAAAAACAGTAAAAGCTTTTAAATAAGATAGGAGCAGTGGGAGAGGAGTGGATGTAAAAAGCACCAAAAGCTGGTGAGTAAGAGAGGAGCAGTGGGAGAGGAATGGATGTAAAAAGCACCAAAACCTGGTGAGTAAGAGAGGAGCAGAGGGAGAGGGGTGGATTTAAAATGCACCAAAACCTGGTGAATAAGAGAGGAGCAATGGGAGAGGAGTGGATTTAAAATCCACCAAAACCTGGTGAATAAGAGAGGAGCAGTGGGAGAGGAGAGGATTTAAAATGCATCGAAACCTGGTGAATAAGAGAAGAGCAGTGGGAGAGGAGTGGATTTAAACATTACTAAAACCTGGGGAATAAGAGAGGAGCAGGGGGAGAGGAGTGGATTTAAAAAGAACTCAAACCTGGTGAATAAGAGTGGAGCAGTGGGAGGGGAGTGGATTTAAAATGCACCGAAACCTGGTGAATAAGAGAAGAGCAGTGAGAGAGGAGTGGAATTAAACATTACTAAAACCTGGGGAATAAGAGAGGAGCAGGGGGAGAGGAGTGGATTGAAAAAAGAACTGAAACCTGGTGAATAAGGGAGGAGCAGTGGGAGAGGAGTGGATTGAAAATGCACCGATACCTGGTGAATAAGAGAAGAGCAGTGGGAGAGGGTTGGATTTCAACATTACTAAAACCTGGGGAATAAGAGAGGAGCAGGGGGAGAGGAGTGGATTTAAAAAGAACTGAAACCTGATGAATAAGAGAGTAGCAGTGGGAGAGGAGTGGATTTAAAATGCACCGACACCTGGTGAATAAGAGAAGAGCAGTGGGAGAGGAGTGGGTTTAAAAAGCACCAAAACCTGCTGAATAAGAGAGGAGCAGTGGGAGAGGTGTGGATTTAAAAACAGTAAAACCTTGTAAATAAGAGAGGAGCAGTGGGAGAGGAGTGGATTTAAAAAGCACCGAAACCTGATGAATAAGAGAGGAGCAGTGGGAGAGGAGTTGATTTAAAAAGAACTAAAACCTGCTGAATAAGATAGGGGCAGTGGGAGAGGAGTGGATTTAAAATGCACCAAAACCTGTTGAATAAGAGAGGAGCTGTGGGAGTGGAGCGGATTTTTAAAAAGTAAAACCTTGTAAATAAGAGAGGAGCAGTGGCAGATGTGTGGATTTGAAATGCACCAAAACCTGGTGAATAAGAGAGGATCAGCGGGAGAGGAGTGGATTTAAAATGTACCAAAACCAATGAATAAGAGAGGAGCAGTGGGAGAGGAATGGATTTAAAATCACCGAAACCAGTTGAATAAGAGAGCAGCAGTGGGAGAGGAGTGGATTTAGAAGCACCGAAACCTGATGAATAAGAGAGGAGCAGTGGGAGAGGAGTGGATTTAAAATGCACCGAAACCCGGTGAACAAGAAAGGAGCAGTGGGAGAGGAGTGAATTTAAAATGCACCAAAACCTGGTGAATAACAGAGGAGCAGTGGGAGAGGAGTGGATTTAGAAGCACGGAACCCTGATGAATAAGAGAGGAGCTGTGGGAGAGGGCTGGATTTAAACATTACTAAAACCTGGGGAATAAGAGAGGACAAAATGGAGAGCAGTGGACTTAAAAAGCACCAAAACCTGCTGAATAAGAGAGGAGCAGGGGGAGAGGAGTGGATTTAAAAAGAACTGAAAGCTGGTGAATAAGAGAGGAGCAGTGGGAGAGGAGTGGATTTAAAAAGCACCAAAACATGGCGAATAAGAGAGGAGCAGTGGGAGAGGAGTGGATGTAAAAAATAGCAAAACCATGTAAATAAGAGAGGAGCAGTGGGAGAGGAGTGGCTTTAAAAAGCATCAAAACCTGGTGAATAAGAGAGGAGCAGTGGGAGAGGAGCGGATTTAAAAAGCATCAAAACCTGTTGAATAAGAGAGGAGCAGTGGGAGAGGAGTGGATTTAAAAAGCATCAAAACCTGTTGAATAAGAGAGGAGCTGTGGGAGAGGAGCGGATTTAAAAAATAGTAAAACCATGGAAATAATAGAGGTGCAGTGGGAGAGAAGTAGATTTAAACATTACTAAAACCTGGTGATTAATAGAAGAGCTGTGGGACACGAGCGGATTTAACAAATAGTAAAACCTTGTAAATAAGAGAGGAGCAGTGGGAGAGGAGTTGATTTGAAAAGCAACGAAAACTGGTGAGTAAGAGAGGATCAGTGGGAGAGGAGTGGATTTAAAAAGCAACAAAACCTGGTGAAAAAGAGAGGAGCAGTGGGAGAGGAGCGGATTTAAAAATAACTAAAATCTGGTGAATAAGAAAGGAGCAGTCTGAGAGGAGTGGAATTGAAAAGTATCGAAACCTGGTGAATAAGAGAGGAGCGGTGGGAGAGCATTGGAATTGAAAAGTACCGAAACCTGGTGAATAAGAGAGGAGCAGTGGGAGAGGAGTGGAATTGAAAAGTACCGAAACCGAGTGAATAAGAGAGGAGCAGTGGGAGAGGAGTGGAATTGAAAAGTACCGAAACCTGGTGAATAAGAGAGGAGCAGTGGAAGAGGAATGGATTTTAAAAGCACTGAAACCTGGTGAATAAGAGAGGAGCAGTGGGAGAGGAGTGGAATTGAAAAGTACCGAAACCTGGTGAATAAGAGATGAGCAGTGGAAGAGGAGTGGATTTAAAAAGCAACAAAACCTGGTGACTAAGAGAGTAGCAGTGGGAGAGCAGTGGATTTAAAAATCACCAAAACATGCTGAATAAGAGAGGAGCAGTGGGACAGAAGTGGATTTAAAAAGAACCAAAACCTGGTGAATAAGAGAGGAGCTGAGGGAGAGGAGTGGATTTGAAAAGAACCAAAAGCTGGTGAATAAGAGAGGAGCAGTGGGAGAGGAGTGGATTTAAAAAGCATCAAAGCCTGGTGAATAAGAGAGGAGCAGCGGGAGAGGAGTGGATTTAGAAATAACAAAAAACCTGGTGAATAAGAGAGGAGCAGTGGGAGAGGAGTGGATTTAAAAAGCAACAAAACCTGGTGAATAAGAGAGGAGCAGTGGGAGAGGAGTGGATTTAAAAAGCACCGAAACCTGATGAATAAGAGAGGAGCAGTGGGAGAGGAGTGGATTTAAAAAGCACCAAAACCTGGAGAATAAGAGAGGAGCAGTGGGAGAAGAGTGGATATAGAAATAATTAAAACCTGGTGAATAAGAGTGGAGCAGTGGGAGAGGAGTGGATTTAAAAAGCACCGAAACCTGATGAAGAAGAGAGGAGCAATGGGGGAGGAGTGGATTTAAAAAGCACCAAAACCTGGAGAATAAGAGGGGAGCAGTGGGAGAGGAGTGGATTTAAAAAACAGCAAAACCTGGAGAATAAGAGAGGAGCAGCGGGAGAGGAGTGGATTTAAAAAGCACCGAAACCTGATGAATAAGAGAGGAGCAGTGTGAGAGGAGTGGATTTAAAAAGCAACAAATCCTGGAGAATAAGAGAGAAGCAGTGTTAGAGGAGTGGATTTAAAAAGCACCAAAACCTGGAGAATAAGAGAGAAGCAGAGGGAGAGGAGTGGATTTAAAAAGCACCAAAACCTGGTGAATAAGAGAGGAGCAGTGGGAGAGGAGTGGAATTGAAAAGTACCGAAACCTGGTGAATAAGAGAGGAGCAGTGGAAGAGGAGTGGATTTAAAAAGCAACAAAACCTGGTGACTAAGAGAGGAGCAGTGGGAGAGCAGTGGATTTAAAAATCACCAAAACATGCTGAATAAGAGAGGAGCAGTGGGACAGAAGTGGATTTAAAAAGAACCAAAACCTGGTGAATAAGAGAGGAGCAGAGGGAGAGGAGTGGATTTGAAAACAACCAAAAGCTGGTGAATAAGAGAGGAGCAGTGGGAGAGGAGTGGATTTAAAAAGCAACAAAACCTGGTGAATAAGAGAGGAGCAGTGGGAGATGAGTGGATATAAAAAGCATCAAAGCCTGGTGAATAAGAGAGGAGCAGCGGGAGAGGAGTGGATTTAGAAATAACTAAAACCTGGTGAATAAGAGAGGAGCAGTGGGAGAGGAGTGGATTTAAAAAGCAACAAAACCTGGTGAATAAGAGAGGAGCAGTGGGAGAGGAGTGGATTTAAAAAGCACCAAAACCTGGAGAATAAGAGAGGAGCAGTGGGAGAGGAGTGGATTTAGAAATAATTAAAACCTGGTGAATAAGAGTGGAGCAGTGGGAGAGGAGTGGATATAAAAAGCACCGAAACCTGATGAATAAGAGAGGAGCAGTGGGGGAGGAGTGGATTTAAAAAGCACCAAAACCTGGAGAATAAGAGAGGAGCAGTGGGAGAGGAGTGGATTTAAAAAACAGCAAAACCTGGAGAATAAGAGAGGAGCAGCGGGAGAGGAGTGGATTTAAAAAGCACCGAAACCTGATGAATAAGAGAGGAGCAGTGGGAGAGGAGTGGATTTAAAAAGCACCAAAACCTGGAGAATAAGAGAGCAGCAGTGGGAGAAGAGTGGATTTAGAAATAATTAAAACCTGGTGAATAAGAGTGGAGCAGTGGGAGAGGAGTGGATTTAAAAAGCACCGAAACCTGATGAAGAAGAGAGGAGCAATGGGGGAGGAGTGGATTTAAAAAGCACCAAAACCTGGAGAATAAGAGTGGAGCAGTGGGAGAGGAGTGGATTTAAAAAACAGCAAAACCTGGAGAATAAGAGAGGAGCAGCGGGAGAGGAGTGGATTTAAAAAGCACCGAAACCTGATGAATAAGAGAGGAGCAGTGTGAGAGGAGTGGATTTAAAAAGCAACAAATCCTGGTGAATAAGAGAGAAGCAGTGTTAGAGGAGTGGATTTAAAAAGCACCAAAACCTGGAGAATAAGAAAGAAGCAGTGGGAGAGGAGTGGATTTAAAAACCACCAAAACCTGGTGAATAAGAGAGGAGCAGTGGGAGAGGAGTGGAATTGAAAAGTACCGAAACCTGGTGAATAAGAGAGGAGCAGTGGAAGAGGAGTGGATTTAAAAAGCAACAAAACCTGGTGACTAAGAGAGGAGCAGTGGGAGAGCAGTGGATTTAAAAATCACCAAAACATGCTGAATAAGAGAGGAGCAGTGGGACAGAAGTGGATTTAAAAAGAACCAAAACCTGGTGAATAAGAGAGGAGCAGAGGGAGAGGAGTGGATTTGAAAAGAACCAAAAGCTGGTGAATAAGAGAGGAGCAGTGGGAGAGGAGTGGATTTAAAAAGCAACAAAACCTGGTGAATAAGAGAGGAGCAGTGGGAGATGAGTGGATATAAAAAGCATCAAAGCCTGGTGAATAAGAGAGGAGCAGCGGGAGAGGAGTGGATTTAGAAATAACTAAAACCTGGTGTATAAGAGAGGAGCAGTGGGAGAGGAGTGGATTTAAAAAGCAACAAAACCTGGTGAATAAGAGAGGAGCAGTGGGAGAGGAGTGGATTTAAAAAGCACCAAAACCTGGAGAATAAGAGAGGAGCAGTGGGAGAGGAGTGGATTTAGAAATAATTAAAACCTGGTGAATAAGAGTGGAGCAGTGGGAGAGGAGTGGATATAAAAAGCACCGAAACCTGATGAATAAGAGAGGAGCAGTGGGGGAGGAGTGGATTTAAAAAGCACCAAAACCTGGAGAATAAGAGAGGAGCAGTGGGAGAGGAGTGGATTTAAAAAACAGCAAAACCTGGAGAATAAGAGAGGAGCAGCGGGAGAGGAGTGGATTTAAAAAGCACCGAAACCTGGTGAATAAGAGAGGAGCTGTGGGAGAGGAGTGGATTTAAAAAGCAACAAATCCTGGAGAATAAGAGAGAAGCAGTGTTAGAGGAGTGGATTTAAAAAGCACCAAAACCTGGAGAATAAGAGAGAGGCAGTGGGAGAGGATTGGATTTAAAAAGCACCAAAACCTGGAGAATAAGAGAGAAGCTGTGGGAGAGGAGTGGATTTAGAAGCACCGAAACCTGATGAATAAGAGAGGAGCAGTGGGAGAGGAGTGGATTTAAAAAGCACCAAAACCTAGAGAATAAGAGAGGAGCAGCAGGAGAGAAGTGGATTTAAAAAGCACCGAAACCTGGTGAATAAGAGAGGAGCAGTGGGAGAGGAGTGGATTTAAAAAGCACCGAAACCTGGTGAATAAGAGAGGAGCAGCAGGAGAGAAGTGGATTTAAAATGCACCGAAAATAGGTGAACAAGAGAGGAGCAGTGTGAGAGGAGTGGAATTGAAAAGTACCGAAACCTGCTGAATAAGAGAGGAGCAGTGGAAGAGGAGTGGATTTTAAATGCAACAAAACCTGGTGACTAAGAGAGGAGCAGTGGGAGAGCAGTGGATTTAAAAATCACCAAAACATGCTGAATAAGAGAGGAGCAGTGGGACAGAAGTGGATTTAAAAAAAACCAAAACCTGGTGAATAAGAGAGGAGCTGAGGGAGAGGAGTGGATTTGAAAAGAACAAAAAGCTGGTGAATAAGAGAGGAGCAGTGGGAGAGGAGTGGATTTAAAAAGGAACAAAACCTGGTGAATAAGAGAGGAGCAGTGGGAGATGAGTGGATATAAAAAGCATCAAAGCCTGGTAAATAAGAGAGGAGCAGCGGTAGAGGAGTGGATTTAGAAATAACTAAAACCTGGTGAATAAGAGAGGAGCAGTGGGAGAGGAGTGGATTTAAAAAGCAACAAAACCTGGTGAATAAGAGAGGAGCAGTGGGAGAGGAGTGGATTTAAAAAGCACCGAAACCTGATGAATAAGAGAGGAGCAGTGGGAGAGGAGTGGATTTAAAAAGCACCAAAACCTGGAGAATAAGAGAGGAGCAGTGGGAGAGGAGTGGATTTAGAAATAATTAAAACCTTGTGAATAAGAGTGGAGCAGTGGGAGAGGAGTGGATTTAAAAAGCACCGAAACCTGATGAATAAGAGAGGAGCAGTGGGGGAGGAGTGGATTTAAAAAGCACCAAAACCTGATGAATAAGAGAGGAGCAGTGGGAGAGGAGTGGATTTAAAAAGCAACAAATCCTGGAGAATAAGAGAGAAGCAGTGTTAGAGGAGTGGATTTAAAAAGCACCAAAACCTGGAGAATAAGAGAGAAGCAGTGGGAGAGGAGTGGATTTAAAAAGCACCGAAACCTGGAGAATAAGAGAGAAGCTGTGGGAGAGGAGTGGATTTAGAAGCACCGAAACCTGATGAATAAGAGAGGAGCAGTGGGAGAGGAGTGGATTTAAAAAGCACCAAAACCTGGAGAATAAGTGAGGAGCAGCAGGAGAGAAGTGGATTTAAAAAGCACCGAAACCTGGTGAATAAGAGAGGAGCAGTGGGAGAGGAGTGGATTTAAAAAGCACCGAAACCTGGTGAATAAGAGAGGAGCAGCAGGAGAGAAGTGGATTTAAACTGCACCGAAAATAGGTGAACAAGAGAGGAGCAGTGGGAGAGGAGTGGAATTGAAAAGTTCCGAAACTTCGTGAATAAGAGAGGAGCAGTGGGAGAGAAGTGCATTTAAAAATAACTAAAACCTGGTGAATTTGAGAGGAGCAGTAGGAGACGAGTGGATTTAAAAATAACAAAAACCTGGTGAATAAGAAAGGAGCAGTGGGAGAGGAGTGGATTTAAAAAGAACCAAAACCTGGTGAATAAGAGAGGAGCAGTGGGAGAGGAGTGGATTTAAAAAGCACTGAAACCTGGTGAATAAGAGAGGAGCAGTGGGAGAGGAGTGGAATTGAAAAGTACCGAAACCTGGTGAATAAGAGAGGAGCAGTGGAAGAGGAATGGATTTAAAAAGCACTGAAACCTGGTGAATAAGAGAGGAGCAGTGGGAGAGGAGTGGAATTGAAAAGTACCGAAACCTGGTGAACAAGAGAGGAGCAGTGGAAAAGGAGTGGATTTTAAAAGCAACAAAACCTGGTGACTAAGAGAGGAGCAGTGGGAGAGCAGTGGATTTTAAAATCACCAAAACATGCTGAATAAGAGAGGAGCAGTGGGACAGAAGTGGATTTAAAAAGAACCAAAACCTGGTGAATAAGAAAGGAGCAGTGGGAGAGGATTGGATTTAAAAATAACTAAAATCTCGTGAATAAGAGAGGAGCAGTGGGAGAGGAGTGGATTTAAAAAGAACCAAAACCTGGTGAATAAGAAAGGAGCAGTGGGAGAGGAGTGGATTTAAAAAGAACCAAAACCTGGCGAATAAGAGAGGAGCAGTGGGAGAGGAGTGGATTTGAAAAGAACTAAAACATGGTGAATAAGAAAGGAGCAGTGGGGGAGCATTGGAATTGAAAAGTACCGAAACCTGGTTAATAAGAGAGGAGCAGTGGGAGAGGAGTTGATTTAAAAAGAACTAAAACCTGGTGAATAAGAGAGGAGCAGTGGGAGAGGAGTGGATTTAAAAAGAACTAAAACCTGGCGAATAAGAGAGGAGCAGTGGGAGAAGAGTGGATTTAAAAAGAACTAAAACCTGGTGAATAAGAGAGGAGCGGTGGGAGAGGAGTGGAATTGAAAAGAACTAAAACCTGGTGAATAAGAAAGGAGCAGTGGGGGAGCATTGGAATTGATAAGTACCGAAACCTGGTTAATAAGAGAGGAGCAGTGGGAGAGGAGTTGATTTAAAAAGAACTAAAACCTGGTGAAAAAGAGAGGAGCAGTGGGAGAGGAGTGGATTTAAAAAGCACCAAAACCTGGAGAATAAGAGAGGAGCAGTGGGAGAGGAGTGGATTTAGAAATAATTAAAACCTGGTGAATAAGAGTGGAGCAGTGGGAGAGGAGTGGATGTAAAAAGCACCGCAACCTGATGAATAAGAGAGGAGCAGTGGGAGAGGAGTGGATTTAAAAAGCACCAAAACCTGGAGAATAAGAGAGGAGCAGTGGGAGAGGAGTGGATTTAAAAAGCACCGAAACCTGATGAATAAGAGAGGAGCAGTGGGAGAGGAGTCGATTTAAAAAGCAACAAATCCTGGAGAATAAGAGAGAAGCAGTGTTAGAGGAGTGGATTTAAAAAGCACCAAAACTTGGAGAATAAGAGAGAAGCAGTGGGAGAGGAGTGGATTTAAAAAGCACCAAAACCTGGAGAATAAGAGAGAAGCAGTGGGAGAGGAGTGGATTTAGAAGCACCGAAACCTGATGAATAAGAGAGGAGCAGTGGGAGAGGAGTGGATTTAAAAAGCACCAAAACCTGGAGAATAAGAGAGAAGCAGTGGGAGAGGAGTGGATTTAAAATGCACCAAAACCTGGAGAATAAGAGAGAAGCAGTGGGAGAGGAGTGGATTTAAAAAGCACCAAAGCTTGGAGAATAAGAGAGGAGCAGTGGGAGAGGAGAGGTTTAAAGAAGCACCAAAACCTGGAGAATAAGAGAGGAGCAGTGGGAGAGGAGTGGATTTAAAATGCACCGAAACCAGGTGAATAAGGGAGGAGCAGTGGGAGAGGAGTGGATTAAAGAAGCACCAAAACCTGGAGAATAAGAGAGAAGCAGTGGGAGAGGAGTGGATTTAAAATGCACCAAAACCAGGTGAATAAGGGAGGAGCAGTGGGAGAGGAGTGGATTTAAAAAGCACCAAAACTTGGAGAATAAGAGAGGAGCAGTGGGAGAGGAGTGGATTTAAAATGCACCGAAACCAGGTGAATAAGGGAGGAGCAGTGGGAGAGGAGTGTATTAGAAAAGCACCAAAACCTGGTTAAAAGGAAAGGAGCAGAGGGCGAGGAGTGGATTTAGAAGCACCGAAACCTGATGAATAAGAGAGGAGCAGTGGGACAGGAGTGGATTTGAAAAGCACCGAAACCTGGTGAATAAGAGAGGAGCAGCAGGAGAGAAGTGGATTTAAACTGCACCGAAAATAGGTGAATAAGAGAGGAGCAGTGGGAGAGAAGTGGATTTAAAAATAACTAAAACCTGGTGAATTTGAGAGGAGCAGTGGGAGAGTAGTGGATTTAAAAATAACTCAAACCTGGTGAATAAGAAAGGAGCAGTCTGAGAGGAGTGGAATTGAAACATATCGAAACCTGGTGAATAAGAGAGGAGCAGTGGGAGAGCATTGGAATTGAAAAGTAACGAAAACTGGTGAATAAGAGAGGAGCAGTGGGAGAGGAGTGGATTTAAAAAGAACCAAAACCTGGTGAATAAGAGAGGAACACTGGGAGAGGAGTGGATTTAAACAGCACTGAAACCTGGTAAATAAGAGAAGAGCAGTGGGAGAGGAGTGGAATTGAAAAGTACCGAAACCTGGTGAATACGAGAGGAGCAGTGGAAGAGGATTGGATTTAAAAAGCACTGAAACCTGGTGAATAAGAGAGGAGCAGTGAGAGAGGAGTGGAATTGAAAAGTACCGAAACCTGGTGAATAAGAGAGGAGCAGTGGAAGAGGAGTGGATTTAAAAAGCAACAAAACCTGGTGACTAAGAGAGGAGCAGTGGGAGAGCAGTGGATTTAAAAATCACCAAAACATGCTGAATAAGAGAGGAGCAGTGGGACAGAAGTGGATTTAAAAAGAACCAAAACCTGGTGAATAACAGAGGAGCAGAGGGAGAGGAGTGGATTTGAAAAGAACCAAAACCTGGTGAATAAGAGAGGAACAGTGGGAGAGGAGGTGATTTAAAAAGCAACAAATCCCAGTGAATAAGAGAGGAGCAGTGGGAGAGGAGTGGATTTAAAAAGCATCAAAGCCTGGTGAATAAGAGAGGAGCAGCGGGAGAGGAGTGGATTTAGAAATAACTAAAACCTGGTGAATAAGAGCGGAGCAGTGGGAGAGGAGTGGATTTAAAAAGCAACAAATACTGCTGAATAAGAGAGGAGCAGTGGGAGAGGAGTGGATTTAAAAAGCACCGAAACCTGATGAATAAGAGAGGAGCAGTGGGAGAGGAGTGGATTTAAAAAGCACCAAAACCTGGAGAATAAGAGAGGAGCAGTGGGAGAGGAGTGGATTTCAAAAACAGCAAAACCTGGAGAATAAGAGAGAAGCAGTGGGGGAGGAGTGGATTTAGAAGCACCGAAACCTGATGAATAAGAGAGGAGGAGTGGGAGAGGAGTGGATTTAGAAATAATTAAAACCTGGTGAATAAGAGTGGAGCAGTGGGAGAGGAGTGGATTTAAGAAGCTCCGAAACCTGATGAATAAGAGAGGAGCAGAGGGAGAGGAGTGGATTTAAAAAGCACCAAAACCTGGAGAATAAAAGAGAAGCAGTGGGAGAGGAGTGGATTTAAAAAGCACCAAAACCTGGAGAATAAGAGAGAAGCAGTGGGACAGGAGTGGATTTAGAAGCACCGAAACCTGATGAATAAGAGAGGAGCTGTGGGAGAGGAGTGGATTTAAAAAGCACCAAAACCTGGAGAAGAAGAGAGAAGCAGTGGGAGAGGAGTGGATTTGAAAAGCACCAAAACCTGGAGAATAAGAGAGAAGCAGTGGGAGAGGAGTGGATTTAAAAAGCACCAAAACCTGGAGAATAAGAGAGAAGCAGTGGGAGAGGAGTGGATTTAAAAAACAGTAAAAACTTGTAAATACGAGGGTAGCAGTGGGAGAGGAGTGGATTTAAAAAGCACCAAAACCTGGAGAATAAGAGAGGAGAAGTGGAAGAGGAGTGGACTAAAAATCACCAAAACATGCTGAATAAGAGAGGAGCAGTGGGAGAGCATTGGAATTGAAAAGTACCGAAACATGGTGAATAAGTGAGTCGCAGAGGGAGAGGAGTGGATTTGAAAAGAACCAAAACCTGGTGAATAAGAGAGGAGCAGTGGGAGAGGAGTGGATTTAAAAAGCAACAAAACCTGGTGAATAAGAGAGGACTAGTGGGAGAGGAGTGGATTTAAAAAGAACTAAAACCTGGTGAATAAGAAATGAGCAGTGGGAGAACATTGGAATTGAAAAGTCCGAAACCTGGTGAATAAGAGAGGAGCAGTGGGAGAGGAGTGGATTTAAAAAGCAACAAAACTTGGTGAGTATCAGAGGAGAGGTGGGAGAGAAGTGGATTTAAAATGAACAAAAACATGTTGAATAAGAAAGGAGATGTGGGAGAGGAGTGGATTTAAAAAGAACTAAAACCTGGTGAATAAGAGAGGAGCAGTGTGGAGAGGAGTGGAATTGAAAAGAACTAAAACCTCGTGAATAAGAAAGGAGCAGTGGTGGAGCATTGGAATTGAAAAGTACCGAAACCAGGTGAATAAGAGAGGAGAAGTGGAAGAGGAGTGGTCAAAAAAACACCGAAACATGCTGAATAAGAGAGAAGCAGTGGGAGAGCATTGGAATTGAAAAGTACCGAAACCTGGTGAATAAGAGAGGAGCAGTGGGAGAGGAGTGGATTTAAAAAGCAACAAAACCTGGTGAATATCAGAGGAGCAGTGGGAGAGAAGTGGATTTAAAAAGAACAAAAACCTGGTGAACAAGAAAGGAGCAGTGGGAGAGGAGTGGATTTAAAAAGAACCAAAACCTGGTGAATAAGAAAGGAGCAGTGGGAGAGGAGTGCATTTAAAAAGAACCAAAAGCTGGCGAATAAGAGAGGAGCAGTGGGAGAGGAGTGGATTTGAAAAGAACTAAAACCTGGTGAATAAGAAAGGAGCAGTGGGGGAGCATTGGAATTGAAAAGTACCGAAACCTGGTTAATAAGAGAGGAGCAGTGGGAGAGGAGTTGATTTAAAAAGAACTAAAACCTGGTGAATAAGAGAGGAGCAGTGGGAGAGGAGTGGATTTAAAAAGAACTAAAACCTGGTGAATAAGGGAGGAGCAGTGGGAGAGGAGTGGATTTAAAAAGAACTAAAACCTGGTGAATAAGAGAGGAGCAGTGGGAGAGGAGTGGAATTGAAAAGAACTAAAACCTGGTGAATAAGAAAGGAGCAGTGGGAGAGCATTGGAATTGAAAAGTACCGAAACCTGGTGAATAAGAGAGGAGCAGTGGAAGAGGAGTGGTCAAAAAAACACCAAAACATGCTGAATAAGAGAGAAGCAGTGGGAGAGGAGTGGATTTAAAAAGAACTAAAACCTGGTGAATAAGAGAGGAGCAGTGGGAGAGGAGTGGAATTGAAAAGAACTAAAACCTGGTGAATAAGAGAGGAGCAGTGGGAGAAGAGTGGAATTGAAAAGAACTAAAACCTGGTGAATAAGAAAGGAGCAGTGGGAGAGCATTGGAATTGAAAAGTACCAAAACCTGGTGAATAAGAGATGAGCAGTGGGAAAGGAGTCGATTTAAAAAGCTCTCAGCGGCGACAGGGAGAGCGTGGTGGCAGCTGGTTAAGTGAGTTTACAACTTATATAAACTTAGCTTTTTGTTTCGGCCGTTTCTTTTTGCAGCGGCGGCAGGGAGAGCGAGGTGGCAGCTGGGTAAGTAAGTCCTATATATTTGGGCTGGGGCTGAACCTGAGACACTACACCTGTCGTGTCTCCCACCCGCCCTCCTCTTCTAACCAAAAAAAAGGACTCGGTGGTGTGCAGATAAGGTAAGGCTTTTTCTATTTTTTTTTTTTCGTGTGATTGGTAAAAACATTTTGTTCCTTTTTCATTTATCTAAGTTAAGACTAAGTTAAGCTTAAGATTAAAAATGGCAGGAGATCTCAGACCCTTGATATGCTCCTCTTGCTCAATGCGGGAGCTCAGGGACACGGCTGATGTCCCTGACTCCTTCACATGCTGGAAGTGTGTCCACGTGATAGTCCTTCATCGGACGGGGTATTGAGTAAAAGTGTTGGCAGCTCATGTTACAGTTGTATAAGACTTTGTTTCGGCCACATTTGGAATACTGCGTGCAGTTCTGGTCACCACATTACCAAAAGGATGTAGATGCTTTGGAGAGGGTGCAGAGGAGGTTCACCAGGATGTTGCCTGGTATGGAGGGCGCTAGCTATGAAGAGAGGTTGAGTAGATTAGGATTATTTTCATTAGAAAGACGGAGGTTGATGGGGGACAGGGTGGATAGCAAGAAGCTTTTTCCCAGAGTGGGGGATTCAATTACAAGGGGACACGAGTTCAAAGTGAAAGGGGAAAAGTTTAGGGGGGATATGCGTGGAAAGTTCTTTACGCAGAGGGTGGTGGGTGCCTGGAACGCGTTGCCATTGGAGGTGGTAGATGCGGGCACAATGGAGTCTTTTAAGATGTATCTAGACAGATACATGAATGGGCAGGAAGCAAAGAGATACAGACACTTAGAAAATAGCGACATGTTTAGGTAGGGGATCTGTCTTGGAGGGCTGAAAGGCCTGTTCCTGTGCCGTAACGGCCCAAATATATAGGGTTATACTTTCCCAGCAGCCCCTTGGTCCGCCGAAAACTAAAGGAAATTAAGTTTCAGCTGAAACTGACCTTCCTAGCTGCTCCCTCGCTCGCACTGTCTGCTCCCGTATCAGCTGCTGTAATAAAAATGGAATGGGCGGGTTGTCTTATGAGGAAGGTTGGACAGACTGGTCTTGTTTTGACTGGAGTTTGGAAGAGTGAGGAGAGACTTGATTAAAGTATATAGGATCCTGAACAGTCTTGACCAGGTGGATGTGGAAAGGATGTTTCCTCTTGATGGCGAGTCCTGAATTAGGGGGCACTGTTTTAAAATTAGCGGCCGCCATTTTAGGACAGCGATGAGGAGATTTTGTTTTTCTCTCAGAGGGTTCTGCGACGTTGGAATTCTTTGCTTTTGAAGGTGGTGGTGGCGGGGTCATTGAATAATTTTAAGGTGGAGGTGAATGGATTCATGTTAGGCAAGGGAATCCATCTTTATCGGGGCACATGGGAGTGTGGAATTCAAGACATAAATAGATGAGCCATGATCTTATTGAATGGTGGAGGAAGCTCGATGGGCCGAATGGCCTTCTTCTGCTCCTAATTCATATGTCTTTATGCTCGTATTTACCTGTTTATCCGACATTGGTTAATGTCTCCAGTAAAATTAGAACTGTGCCACCTCCTGACTCCATTCCTCCAGTTCAATTCTGATCGGCATCACATCAATATCAACTGGTCCAAAACTCTGCTGCTGATGTCCAGTCCTTACCAAGTCCTGCTCGTCCATTACCGTCACCTTCACTACCCTCATTGGCTCCCATTTCCCTATCCGCTTATAATTAAAATTGTTATCATTGAGTTAAAATCACTCCATGTCCTCACCCCTCCCCATCTCCAGCCTTTCCTCAAATCTGCAGCAAACTTATCCGTGATCTCTCCATACCTCTGACATTGGCCTCTTTCACTGCAACTGACATCACTTGGTTCCATTAGAACCATAGAATCATCAACAAATTATGGCACAGAAGGAGGCCATTCAGCCCGTCGTAAAGGTGCTGGCCGAAAAAATTAGTTGCGTAATCTCATCCCACTTTCCAGCACCTGGTCCATAGTCATGCCGGTGACAGCAGTTCATGTGCATGTCCAGGTACTTCTAAAAGAATTGAGGGTTTCTGTCTCCACCACCATTCCTGGCAGTGAATTCCAGACACCCACCACCCTCTGGGTGAAAAAATTTCCCTCATGTCTCCTCTAATCACCTTAAATCTGTGCCCCCTGGTAATAGACGTCTCCGCGAGGGGAAACAGATCCTGCCTGTCTACTCGATCTTGGCCCCTCATAATTTTGGACACCTCAATTAAGTCACCTCTCAGCCTGCTCTGTTGTAAGGAAAACGACTCTGTCCAATCTTTCCTCATAGCTGCAACTTTCGTGCCCTGCAGCATTCTTGTAAATCTCTTCTGTACTCTCTCTAGAACAATTATGTCCTTTCTGTAATGTGGCGACCAGATCTGAACACAATAGTCCAACTGTGGCCCATCCAGTGTTTCATACAGTTCCAGCATTACAATCCTGCTCTAGATTCTATATCTCGGCCATTAAAGGAAAGCATTCCATATGCCTTCTACATATCTACCTGTCTTGCCACCTACAGGGACCTGTGGACATGCACTCCAAGGTCTCTCACTTCTTCTACCCCTCTCAATATCCTCCCGTTTGTTGTGTATTCCCTTGCTTTGTTTGCCCTCCCCAATTGCATTACCTCAGATTAATCCAGAATGTAATTCCATTTGGGCGGCACAGTGGCGCAGTGGTTGGCACCGCAGCCTCACAGCACCAGCGACTCGAGTTCAATTCTGTGTACTGCCTGTGTGCAGTTTGCAAGTTCTCCCTGTGTCTGCGTGGGTTTCCTCCGGGTTCTCCGGTTTCCCCCCACAGCCAAAAGACTTGCAGGTTGATAGGTGAATTGGCCATTATAAAATTGCCACCAGTATAGGTAGGTGGTAGGGGAATATAGGGACAGGTGAGGATGTGGTGGGAATATTGAATTAGTGTAGGATTAGTAAAGATGGGTGGTTAATGATCGGCGCAGACTCGGTGGGCCAAAGGGCCTGTTTCAGTGCTGTATCTCTAAATCTAAAAAAATCCATTTACCATTTTACCACCACTCAACCAAACCATTGATATAATTCTGGAGTCGACAGCTATCCTCTTCACTATCAACTGCACGGCCAATTTTTGTGTCATCTGCAAATTTCCCAATCTTAACTCCTACATTTACGTCTCAAATCATTAATATATATCCCAACAGCAAGGAACCCAACACTCAGCACTGTGGAACGCCCACTGGAAACTGCTTTCAATAAGCAAAATCATACATCGCCCTTTGTTTCCTGTCACTGAGCCAATTTTGGAACCAACTCAATCATTTTTGACCAGTTGCCATGTGGGAACTTGTCAAATGCCTTCCTAAAATCTATGGAGACAACATCCACTGAACGACCATCATCAATCGTCCTTGTTACTTACTCAAAAAAATCAGTTAAGTTAGTAAGACACGACCTTCCCTTAACAAATGCATACTGATCATCCCTGAGTAATCCGAGCCTTTAGAAGCAACAGTTTATCCGATCTGTGAGAACTGACTCTAATTATTTGCCCACCACTGAGGTCTGACTTACTGGTCTGTAATTATTTTGTCTATCCCTTGCTCCCCTTTTAAATAATGGTACAACCTTTGTAGACCTCCGATCCTCTGGTAGGTCACATGTATGTAGTGACGATTTGAAGATGATCCTCAGAGCATCCGCTATTTCCCCACTGACTTCCTTTAATAGTCTGGGATATATTCCATCCAGCCCTGGTGAATTATCCATTTTCAAGGATGTCATACACTCTAGCACTTCCTCTCTCCTTAAGCTTATCGTAACTTCTCCAATCTATCTTCATGATTGAAGTTCCTCATCCCTGGAGCCACCCTCCTGAATCTTTTCTGGACACTCGTCAATGTCCCCACATCTTTCCTGCAATGTCTACAATATTCAGACCCGTCTTTGAAGAAAATCTTCCTTTCTAACCCCTTCGTGTCTAATACAGGCCTGGTGAACAAAAGCACTGCTGTCTAAATCCGCACAACCGTGAACTCCGCACAGCTGTTGAACTTACCCAAAGAAGCCAAATACCCTCCGGTCTAACTCTCCACTTTGCACAAGCCCCCTCCTGTATAATTTCCCCTGTGAACAAACTCCTGTCTAATTGCCCCCGGTGATCACCCTTCTGTTTTATTCCCCCTGTTAACACCCTCCTGTATAATTCCCCCTGTGAACACCATCCTGTATAATTCCCCCGGTGATCACCCTTCTGTTTTATTCCCCCTGTGAACACCCTCCTGTATAATTTTCCCTGTGAACACCTTCAAGTCTAATTTGCCCCTGTGAACAAACTCCTGTCTAATTCCCCCGGTGATCACCCATCTGTTTTATTCCCCCTGTGAACACCATCCTTTCAAATCCCCCGTGTGAACACCCTCATGTCTAATTCCCCCTGTGATCAGACTCCACTCTCAATCCACCTGTGAACACCCTCCTGTCCAATTCCCCCTGTGAACAGTCTCCTCTCTAATACCACCTCTGAACACTTTCCTGTCAAATCCCCCGTGTGAAAACCCTACTGTCTAATTCCCCTGAGAACACTCTCCTGTCCAATTCCAACTGTGAAAACCCTACTGTCTAATTCCCCTGAGAACACACTCCTGTCAAAATCCACCTGTGAACTTCCTCCTGTCTAATTCCCCCTCTGAACACCCTCTCGTCTAATTCCCCCTGTGAACACCCTCCTGTCGAATTCCCCCTGGGATCACCATCCTGTATTATTCCCCCTGTGAACAGCCACCTGTCTAATTCCCCATGTGAACACACTCCTGTCTAATTCCCCATCTGAACACACTCCAGTCTATTTCCACCTGTGAGCACCCTCAAGTATAATTCCCCCTGTGAACACCCTCCAGTCTAATTCCACCTGTGACACCCTCCTGTCAAATTCCTCTTGTGAACACCCTCCTGTCCAATTCCCCCAGTGAAAACCCTCCTGTCTAATTCCACCTGTGAACGCCATCCTCTCTAGTTCTCCCTGTGAGCACCCTTCTGTCTAACTTCACCTGTGAACAATCTCCTGTCTAATTCCCCCTGTGAACACCATCCTTTCTAATTTCCCCTGAGAACAGCCTCCTCTCTAATACCCCCTCTGAACACTTTACTGTCTAATTGCCCCTGTGAACATCCTCCTGTCGAAATCCCTCAGTGAACACACTCCTGTCTAATTCCACCTGTGAAAACCCTCCTGTCGAATTCCCCTTGTGAACACCCTCCTGTCCAATTCCCCCTGTGAACAGTCTACTCTCTAATACCCACTCTGAACACTTTCCTGTCCAATTCCCCCTGTTAAAACCCTACTGTCTAATTCCCCTGGGAACACACTCCTGTCAAAATCCACCTGTAAAATTCCTCCTGTCTAATTCCCCCTCTGAACAACCTCTCGTCTAATTCCCCCTGTGAACAACCGCTTGTCTAATTCCCCCTGTGAACACCCTCCTGTCTAATTCCCCATGTGAACACACTCCTGTCTAATTCCCCCTCTGAACACCCTCCAGTCTAATACCAACTGTGAGCAGCCTCAAGTATAATTCCCCCTGTGAACACCCACCAGTCTAAGTCCACCTGTGACACCCTCCTGTCAAATTCCCCCAGTGAAAACCCTCCGGTCGAATTCCCCATGTGAACACACTCCTGTCTAATTCCCCCTGTGAACACCCTCCAGTCTAATTCCACCTGAGACACCCTGCTTTCAAATTCCCCCAGTGAAAACCCTCCTGTCAAATTCCCCCAGTGAAATCCCTCCTGTCAAATTCCCCCAGTGAAAACACTCCGATCTAATTCCACCTGTGAACACACTCCTGTGTAATTCCACCTGTGATACCCTCCTGTCAAATTCCCACAGTGAAAACCCTCCGGTCTAATTCCCCATGTGAACACACTCCTGTCTAATTCCCCCTGTGAACACCCTCCAGTCTAATTCCACTTGAGACACCCTACTGTCTAATTCCCCTATGATTACCCTCCTGACTAATTCTGCCTGTGAACAGCCTCCTGTCCAATTCACCCTGTGAACATCCTCCTGTCTAATTCCCAAGAGAACAGCGTGCTCTGTAATTTCTCCTGTGAACATTCTCCTGTCTAATTCCCCCTGTGAATACCATCCTGTCTAATTCCCCTTGTGAACCTACTCCTGTCTAATCCCACCTGTGAAAACCCTCCTGTCGAATTCCCCTTGTGAACACCCTACTGTCTAATTCCCCTATGATCACCCTCCTGACTAATTCTGCCTGTGAACAGCCTCCTGTCCAATTCACCCTGTGAACATCCTCCTGTCCAATTCCCCCTGTGATCACCCTTCTGTCTAATTCCACATGTGAACACCCTCCTGTCTATTTCCCGCTGTGATGAGACTCCAGCCTCAATCCCCCTGTGAACACCATCCTGTCTAACTCCCCCTGTGAAAATCTCTGCTGTCTAATTCCCCCTGTGATCACCCTTCCGTCTAATTCAGCCTCTGAACACCTACCTGTCAAATTTCCCCTCTGAAAACCCACCAGTCCATTTCCACCTGTGAACAGCTCCCTGTCGAATTCGCCTGCAAACACCCTCCTGACTAATTCCCCCTGTAAACACCCTCCTGTCTAATTCTCCTGTAAACACCCTCCTGACTAATTCTACCTGTGAACACCCTCCTGTCCAATTCCCCCTGTGAACACCCTCCTGTCTAATACCCCGTGTGAACAGCTCCTGTCGAATGTCCCCTGTGAGCACCCTGCTGTTTAATTCCCCCTTTGAACACCGTCCTGCCTACTCCCCCCGGTGAACACCCTCCTGTCTAATTGTCCCTTTGAAAATCCTCTTCTCTAATTCCCCCAGTGAACGCGCTCCTGTTTAATTCCCTCTGTGACCACCCTCCTGTCTAATTCCCCCTGTGATCACCGTCCTGTCTAATTCCCCCAGTGAACAGCCTCCTGTCTAATTCCCCCAGTGAACAGCCTCCTGTCAAATTCCCACTGTGAACCTCCTCCTGTCTAATTGCCCCTTTGAACACCCTCCTGTCTAATTACCCCTGTGAGCACCATACTGCATAATTCCCCCTGTGAACACCCTCCTGTCTAATTCCCGCTTTGCTGACCATCCTGTCTGATTCCACCTGTGAACACCCTGCTGTGTAATTCCCCCTGTGAACACGCTCCTGTCTATTTCCCCCAGTGATCACCCTCTGTCTATTTCCCCCTGTGATCATCCTCCTGTCTAATTCGCCCTGTGAACACCCCCCCTGTCTAATTCCCCCTCTGAACACCCTCCTGTCTAATACCCGCTGTGATGACCCTCCTGTCTGATTCCCCCTGTGAACACCCTCCAGTTTAATTCCCAATGTGAACAACCTCCTGTCTAATTCCCCCAATAAACACCCTCCTGTCTAAATCCCCCGTGATGTCCCTTCTGTCTAATTTGCCCTGTGAACACCCTCCTGTCTAATTCCACCTGTGAACACCCTCCTGTCTAATTCCACCTGTGAACACCCTCCTGTCTAATTCCACCTGTGAACACCCTCCTGTCTAATTCCACCTGTGAACACCCTCCTGTCTAATTCCACTTGTGAACACCATCCTGTCTAATTCCACTTGTGAACACCCTCCTGTCTAATTCCACTTGTGAACACCCCCCCTGTCTAATTCCCCCTCTGAACACCCTCCTGCCTAATTCCCGCTGTGATGACCCACCTGTCTGATTCCCCCTCTGAACACCCTCCTGCCTAATTCCCGCTGTGATGACCCTCCTGTCTGATTCCCCCTGTGAACAACCTCCTGTCTAATTCCCCAATTGACCACCATCCTATTTAATTCCCCGTGTGATCATCCTCCTGTCTCATTCCCCCTGTGAACACCCTCCAGTATAATTCCCCCTGTGAACCTCCTCCTGTCTAATTCCTGCCTCTGATAACTCTCCTGACTAATTCCCGCTCTGAGCACCCCCTGTCAAATTCCCTCTGTGATGACCCTCCTTTCCAATTCCCTCTGTGAACACCCTCCTGTCTAACACCCGCTGTGAACACCCTCCTGTGTAATTCGCCCGATAAACATGCTTCTGTCTAATTCACCCTGTTCAGACCACCCGGTCTAATTGAACCTGTGAACACCCTCCTGTCTAATTCCACCTGTGAACACACTCCTGTCTGAATACCCCTGTGAACACCTTCCTGTCAAATTCCCCCTGTGATCATGCTCCTGTCTAATTCCACCTGCGAACAGCCTCCAGTCAAATTCCCCCTCTGCTCACCTCCAGTCCAATTCCCCCTGTGAACGCCATCCTGTCTAATTTCCCCTGTGAACACCTTCTGTCTAATTCCCCCGTGATGACCCATCTATCCATTTCCACCTGTGAAAACTCTCCTGTCTAACTCCCCCTGTGAAGAGCCTCCAGTCTCATTCCACCTCAGTTAACCCTCCCGTCTAATTCCACCTCTGAACACCCTCCTGTCTCATTCACCATGTGAACACCCTCCTTTCTAATACCAGCTGTGAACACCCTCCTGTCTAATTCCCCCTCTGACTACCCTCCTGTTCAATTCCCCCTGTGAACACCCTCTTGTCAAATTCACCCTGTGAACACCCTCCTGTCGAATTCCTCCTGTGAACCTCCTCCTCACAAGTTCCCCCTGTGAATACCCTCCTGTCTAATTCCCCCTGTGAACTCCCACCTGTCGAATTCCTCCTGTGAAACTCCTGCTGTCCAGTTGGCTCGTGAACATTCTCCTGTCTAATTCCCCCTGTGTGCATTCTCCTGTCTAATTCCCCCTGTGTACATGCTCCTGTCTAATTCCACCTGCGAACAGCCTCCAGTCTAATTCCCCCTCTGCTCACCTCCAGTCCAATTCCCCCTGTGAACGCCATCCTGTCTAATTTCCCATGTGAAAATCCTCCTGTCTAGTTGCCTCGTGAATATTCTCTTGTCTAATTCCCCCTGTGTACATTCTCCTGTCGAATTCCCCCTGGGAACACCCTCCAGTCTAATTCCCCCTGTGAACACCCTCCTGTCTAATTGCCCCAGATAACACCCTCCTGTCTAATTCCCCCTCTGATCACCCTCCTGACTAATTCTCCCTCTGATCAACCTCCTGTCTAATTCACCCTGTGAACACCCTCCTGTTTAATTCACCCAGTGAACTCCCTCCTGTCTAATTCACCCTGTGAACACTCTCCTGTCTAATTCACCCTGTGAACACCCTCCTGTCTAATTCCCCCGCTGACTATCCTCCTGTTCAATTCCCCCTGTGAACACCCTGCTGTCTAATACCCACTGTGAACAAGCTCCCTTCTAATTCCCATAGTGACCACCTTCCTGTCCAATACAATCTGTGAACAACCTCAAGTCTAATTCCCCCTGTGAGCACCCTCTGTCTAATTCCCCCTGTGAACACCCTCCTGTCTAATACCCCCTGTGAGCACCCTCCTGTCTAATTCCCCCTGTGATCACCCTCCTGTTCAATTCCACAAAGTGAACACCCTCCTGTCTAATTCTCCCTGTGAACACAATCCTGTCTAATCCTCCCTGTGAACACAATCCTGTCTAATTCCCGCTGTGAACATCATCCTGTCTAATACCCCCTGTGAGCACCCTCCTGTCTAATACCCAGTGTGAACATAATCCTGTCTAATTCCCCCTGTGAACACCCTCCTGTCTAATTCCCCCTGTGAACACCCTCCTGTCTAATACCCCCTGTGAGCACCCTCCTGTCTAATTCCCCCTGTGATCACCCTCCTGTCCAATTCCACAAAGTGAACACCCTCCTGTCTAATTCTCCCTGTGAACACAATCCTGTCTAATCCTCCCTGTGAACACAATCCTGTCTAATTCCCGCTGTGAACATCCTCCTGTCTAATACCCCCTGTGAGCACCCTCCTGTCTAATGCCCAGTGTGAACATAATCCTGTCTAATTCCCCCTGTGTGCACCCTCCTGTCCAATTCCCACTTTGAAAACCCTCCTGTCTAATTCACCCTGTGAGCACCCTCCTGGCTAATTCCCCCTGTGAAGACCCTCCTGTCTAATTCCCCCTGTGAACACCCTCCTGTCTAATTCCCCCTGTGAACACCCTCCTGTCTAATTCACCCTGTGAGCTCCCTCCTGGCTAATTCCCCCTGTGAACACCCTCCTGTCCAATTCCCCAAAGTGAACACCCTCCTGTCTAATTCCTCCTTGTGAACACCCTCCTGTCCCATTCCTCCTGTGAACACCTTCCTCTCTAATTCCCCTGTAAACACCCTCCTGCGTAACTCCGCCTGTCAACACCCTCCTGTCCAATTCCCCCTGTCAACACCCTCCTGTCTAATTCCCCAAGTGACCAACTTTCTGTTTGATTCCACCTTTGACAACCCAGCTGCGTCATTTCCCCATGTCAGCACCCTCC
This sequence comes from Heterodontus francisci, assembly GCF_036365525.1. Lineage (NCBI taxonomy): Eukaryota > Metazoa > Chordata > Chondrichthyes > Heterodontiformes > Heterodontidae > Heterodontus > Heterodontus francisci. Next base: position 487,515 of record NW_027140102.1, read on the forward strand.
TTTTCAATTCCCCCTGTCAACACCCTCCTGTCCAATTCCCCCTGTCAACAGCCTCCTGTCCAATTCCCCCTGTCAACATCCGCCTGTCCAATTCCCCCTGTCAACACCCTCCTGTCCACTTCCCCCTGTCAACACCCTCCTGCCCAATTCCCCCTGTCAACACCCTCCTGTCCAATTCCCCCTGTCAACAGCCTCCTGTCCAATTCCCCCTGTCAACATCCTCCTGCCCAATTCCCCCTTTCACGACCCTCCTGTCTAATTCCCCCTGTGAACTCCCTCCGGTCTAATCCCCCCTGTGAACACCATCCTGTCTAATCCCCACTGTGAACACGCTCCTGTCTAATTCACCTTGTGAACACCCTCCTGTCTAATTCCCCCTGTGAACAAACTCCTGTCGAATTCCCCCTGTGACCACCCTCTTGTCAGATTCGCCCTGTGTCCACCCTCCTATCTAATTCCGCCTGTGTACACCCTCCTGTCCAATTCCCCTGTGAACCTCCTCCTCTCTAATTCCCCCTGTGAACACCCTCCTGACTAATTCCCCCTGCGAACACCCTCCTGTCTAATTCCCCCTGTGAACACCCTCCTCTCTAATTCCCCCTGTGTAAATGCTCCTGACAAGTTGCCTCGTGAACATTCTCCTGTCTAATTCCCCTTGTGAACACCCACCAGTCTAATTCCCCCTGGGAACACCCTCCAGTCTAATTCCCCCTGGGAACAGCCTCCAGTCTAATTCTCCCTGGGAACACCCTCCAGTCCAATTCCCACTGTGAAAACCCTCCTGTCTAATTCCCCCTGTGAACACCCTCCTGCTTAATTCCCCCCTGAGATCACCTTCCTGTCCAATTCCCCCTGTGAACACCCTCCTGTCTAATTCCCCCTGTGAACACCATCCTGTCCAATTCCCCCTGTGAACACCTTCCTGTCCAATTCACCCTGTGAGCACCCTCCTGGCTAATTCCCCCTGTGAACACCCTCCTGTCTAATTCCCACATTGAACACCCTTCTGTCTAATTCCCCCTGTGAAGACCCTCCTGTCTCATTCCCCCTGTGAACACCCTCCTGTCTAATTCACCCTGTGAGCACCCTCCTGGCTAATTCCCCCTGTGAACACCCTCCTGTCTAATTCCCCCGGTGAACACCCTCCTGTCTAATTCCCCCTGTGACCATCCTCCTGTCTAATTCCCCCGGTGAGCACCCTCCTGTCTAATTCCCCCTGTGATCACCCTCCTGTCCAATTCCCCAAAGTGAACAGCCTCCTGTCCAATTCCCCAAAGTGAACACCCTCCTGTCTAATTCCCCCTATGAGCACCCTCCTGTCCAATTCCCCAAAGAGAACACCCTCCTGTCTAATTCCTCCTTGTGAACACCCTCCTGTCCCAATCCTCCTGTGAACACCCTCCTCTCTAATTCCCCTGTAAACACACTCCTGAGTAACTCCGCCTGTTAACACCCTCCTGTCCAATTCCCCCTGTCAACACCCTCCTGTCTAATTCCCCAAGTGACCAACTTTCTGTTTGATTCCACCTTTGACAACCCAGCTGCGTCATTTCCCCATGTCAGCACCCTCCTTTTCAATTCCCCCTGTCAACACCCTCCTGTCCAATTCCCCCTGTCAACAGCCTCCTGTCCAATTCCCCCTGTCAACATCCGCCTGTCCAATTCCCCCTGTCAGCACCCTCCTGTCCACTTCCCCCTGTCAACACCCTCCTGTCCAATTCCCCCTGTCAACAGCCTCCTGTCCAATTCCCCCTGTCAACACCCTCCTGTCCAATTCCCCCTGTCAACAGCCTCCTGTCCAATTCCCCCTGTCAACATCCGCCTGTCCAATTCCCCCTGTCAGCACCCTCCTGTCCAATTCCCCCAGTCAACAGCCTCCTGTCCAATTCCCCCTGTCAGCACCCTCCTGTCCAATTCCCCCTGTCAGCACCCTCCTGTCCAATTCCCCCTGTCAACACCCTCCTGTCCAATTCCCCCTGTCAACACCCTCCTGTCCAATTCCCCCTGTCAACACCCTCCTGCCCAATTCCCCCTTTCAACACCCTCCTGTCCAATTCCCCCTTTCAACACCCTCCTGTCCAATTCCCCCTGTCAACACCCTCCTGTCCAATTCCCCCTGTCACGACCCTCCTGTCTAATTCCCCCTGTGAACTCCCTCCGGTCTAATCCCCGCTGTGAACACCATCCTGTCTAATCCCCACTGTGAACACGCTCCTGTCTAATTCACCTTGTGAACACCCTCCTGTCTAATTCCCCCTGTGAACAAACTCCTGTCAAATTCCCCCTGTGACCACCCTCTTGTCAAATTCGCCCTGTGTCCACCCTCCTATCACATTCCGCCTGTGTACACCCTCCTGTCCAATTCCCCTGTGAACCTCCTCCTCTCTAATTCCCCCTGTGAACACCCTCCTGTCTAATTCCCCCTGTGAACACCCTCCTGTCTAATTCCCCCTGTGTAAATGCTCCTGACATGTTGCCTCGTGAACATTCTCCTGTCTAATTCCCCTTGTGAACACCCACCAGTCTAATTCCCCCTGGGAACACCCTCCAGTCTAATTCCCCCTGGGAACACCCTCCAGTCTAATTCTCCCTGGGAACACCCTCCAGTCTAATTCCCACTGTGAACACCATCCTGTCTAATTCCCCCTGTGAACACCCTCCTGTCTAATTCCCCCTGTGAACACCCTCCTGTCTAATTCCCACTGTGAACACCATCCTGTCTAATTCCCCCTGTGAACACCCTACTGCTTAATTCCCCCCTGTGATCACCTTCCTGTCCAATTCCCCCTGTGAACACCCTCCTGTCTAATTCCCCCTGTGAACACCCTCCTGTCTAATTCCCCCTGTGAACACCATCCTGTCTAAATCCCCCTGTGAACACTTTCCTGTCCAATTCCCCCTGTGAACACCCTCTTGTCTAATTCCCCCTGTGAACATCCTCCTGCCTAATTCCCCCTGTGAACACCTTCCTGTCTAATTCCCCCTGTGAGCACCTTCATGTCTAATTCCCCCTGTAAACACCCTCCTGTCTAATTCCCCGTGTGATCACCCTCCTGTCTAATTCCCCCTGTGAACACCCTCCTGTCTAATTCGCCCTGTGATCACCCTCCTGTCTAATTCCCCCTTTGATCACCCTCCTCTCTAATTCCCCCTGTGAACACCCTCCTGCCTTATTCCCCCTGTGAACACCCTCCTGTCTAATTCCCCCTGTGAACACCCTCCTGTCTAATTCCCCCTGGGAACAGCCTCCAGTCTAATTCTCCCTGGGAACACCCTCCAGTCCAATTCCCACTGTGAAAACCCTCCTGTCTAATTCCCCCTGTGAACACCCTCCTGTCTAATTCCCCCTGTGAACACCATCCTGTCCAATTCCCCCTGTGAACACCTTCCTGTCCAATTCACCCTGTGAGCACCCTCCTGGCTAATTCCCCCTGTGAACACCCTCCTGTCTAATTCCCACATTGAACACCCTTCTGTCTAATTCCCCCTGTGAAGACCCTCCTGTCTCATTCCCCCTGTGAACACCCTCCTGTCTAATGCACCCTGTGAGCACCCTCCTGGCTAATTCCCCCTGTGAACACCCTCCTGTCTAATTCCCCCGGTGAACACCCTCCTGTCTAATTCCCCCTGTGACCATCCTCCTGTCTAATTCCCCCGGTGAGCACCCTCCTGTCTAATTCCCCCTGTGATCACCCTCCTGTCCAATTCCCCAAAGTGAACAGCCTCCTGTCCAATTCCCCAAAGTGAACACCCTCCTGTCTAATTCCCCCTATGAGCACCCTCCTGTCCAATTCCCCAAAGTGAACACCCTCCTGTCTAATTCCTCCTTGTGAACACCCTCCTGTCCCATTCCTCCTGTGAACACCCTCCTCTCTAATTCCCCTGTAAACACCCTCCTGAGTAACTCCGCCTGTTAACACCCTCCTGTCCAATTCCCCCTGTCAACACCCTCCTGTCTAATTCCCCAAGTGACCAACTTTCTGTTTGATTCCACCTTTGACAACCCAGCTGCGTCATTTCCCCATGTCAGCACCCTCCTTTTCAATTCCCCCTGTCAACTCCCTCCTGTCCAATTCCCCCTGTCAACATCCGCCTGTCCAATTCCCCCTGTCAGCACCCTCCTGTCCACTTCCCCCTGTCAACACCCTCCTGTCCAATTCCCCCTGTCAACAGCCTCCTGTCCAATTCCCCCTGTCAACACCCTCCTGTCCAATTCCCCCTGTCAACAGCCTCCTGTCCAATTCCCCCTGTCAACATCCGCCTGTCCAATTCCCCCTGTCAGCACCCTCCTGTCCACTTCCCCCTGTCAACACCCTCCTGTCCAATTCCCCCAGTCAACAGCCTCCTGTCCAATTCCCCCTGTCAGCACCCTCCTGTCCAATTCCCCCTGTCAACACCCTCCTGTCCAATTCCCCCTGTCAACAGCCTCCTGTCCAATTCCCCCTGTCAACACCCTCCTGCCCAATTCCCCCTTTCAACACCCTCCTGTCCAATTCCCCCTTTCAACACCCTCCTGTCCAATTCCCCCTGTCAACACCCTCCTGTCCAATTCCCCCTGTCACGACCCTCCTGTCTAATTCCCCCTGTGAACTCCCTCCGGTCTAATCCCCCCTGTGAACACCATCCTGTCTAATCCCCACTGTGAACACGCTCCTGTCTAATTCACCTTGTGAACACCCTCCTGTCTAATTCCCCCTGTGAACAAACTCCTGTCAAATTCCCCCTGTGACCACCCTCTTGTCAAATTCGCCCTGTGTCCACCCTCCTATCACATTCCGCCTGTGTACACCCTCCTGTCCAATTCCCCTGTGAACCTCCTCCTCTCTAATTCCCCCTGTAAACACCCTCCTGTCTAATTCCCCCTGTGAACACCCTCCTGTCTAATTCCCCCTGTGTAAATGCTCCTGACAAGTTGCCTCGTGAACATTCTCCTGTCTAATTCCCCTTGTGAACACCCACCAGTCTAATTCCCCCTGGGAACACCCTCCAGTCTAATTCCCCCTGGGAAAACCCTCCAGTCTAATTCTCCCTGGGAACACCCTCCAGTCTAATTCCCACTGTGAACACCATCCTGTCTAATTCCCCCTGTGAACAACCTCCTGTCTAATTCCCACTGTGAACACCATCCTGTCTAATTCCCCCTGTGAACACCCTACTGCTTAATTCCCCCCTGTGATCACCTTCCTGTCCAATTCCCCCTGTGAACACCCTCCTGTCTAATTCCCCCTGTGAACACCATCCTGTCTAAATCCCCCTGTGAACACCTTCCTGTCCAATTCCCCCTGTGAACACCCTCTTGTCTAATTTCCCCTGTGAACATCCTCCTGCCTAATTCCCCCTGTGAACACCTTCCTGTCTAATTCCCCCTGTGAGCACCCTCATGTCTAATTCCCCCTGTGAACACCCTCCTGTCAAATTCCCCGTGTGATCACCCTCCTGTCTAATTCCCCCTGTGAACACCCTCCTGTCTAATTCGCCCTGTGATCACCCTCCTGTCTAATTCCCCCTTTGATCACCCTCCTCTCTAATTCCCCCTGTGAACACCCTCCTGCCTTATTCCCCCTGTGAACACCCTCCTGTCTAATTCCCCCTGTGAACACCCTCCTGTCTAAATCCCCCTGTGAACACCATCCTGTCCAATTCCCCCTGTGAACACCTTCCTGTCCAATTCCCCCTGTGAACACCCTCTTGTCTAATTCCCCCTGTGAACATCCTCCTGCCTAATTCCCCCTCTGAACACCCTCCTGTCTAAATCCCCCTGTGAACACCATCCTGTCCAATTGCCCCTGTGAACACCTTCCTGTCCAATTCCCCCTGTGAACACCCTCATGTCTAATTCCCCCTGTGAACACCCTCCAGTCTAATTCCCCCTGTAATCATCCTCCTGCCTAATTCCACCTGTGAACACCCTCCTGTCTAATTCCCCTGTAAACATCCTCCTGTCTAATTCCCGTGTGCACAGCCTCCTCCGGAATTCCCCCTGTGAAATCCCCGCTGTCCATTTTCCCCTGTGAACTCACTGGCGTCTAATTCCAGCTGTGAACACCCTCCTGCCTAATTCCAGCTGTGAACACCCTCCTGTTGAATTCCCCCTGTTAACACCCTCCAATCTAATTCCCCCTCTGATAGCCCTCCTGTTGAATGCCCCCTGTGAACAATCTCCTGCCAAATGCCCCCTGTGAAGAGCCTCCAGTCTATTTCCACCTCTGAACACCATCCTGTCTAATTCCCCCAGTGAACACCCTTCTGTCTAATTCCTCCTGTTAACACCATCCTGTCTAATTCCAGCTGTGAACACCCTCCTGTCTAATTCCAGATGTGAACACCCTCCTGTCTAATTCTCCCTGTGAACACCCTCCAATCTAATTCCCCCTCTGATCACCCTCCTGTTGAATTCCGCCAGTGAACACCCTCCTGTCTAATTCCCCCTGTGACCACCTTTCTGTTTGATTCCACTTTTGAAAACCCAGCTGCGTCATTTGCCCATGTGAACACCCTCCTGTTTAATTCCCCCGAGAACACCCACCTGTCTAATTCCCCTGGCAAAATCTCTGCTGTCTAATGCCCACTGTGATCACCCTCCTGTATATTTCCCACTGTGAACACTCTCTTGGCTAATTCCCCCTGTGAACACGCTCCTGGGTAATTCCCCCTGTGAACACACGCCTGTCAAATTCCCGCTGTGATGAACCTCCTGTCTAATTCCCCTTGTGAACACCATCCTGTATAATTCCCAAATTGAGCACGCTCTTGTCGAACTCCCCCAGTGAACAGAAACTGGTCTAATACGCCCTGTGAGCACACTCCTGGCTAATTCCCCCTATGAGCACCCTCCTGGCTAATTCCCCTGTGAGCACCCTCTGGTCTAATTCCCCCAGTGAACACCCTCCTGTCTAATTCCCCCAGTAAACACCCTCTTGTCTAATTCCCCCTGTGAACACCCTCCTTCCTGAATCCATCCGTGAACACCCTCCTGTACAATTCCCCCTGTGAACACCCTCCCGTCTAAATCCCCCATGTGAACACCCTCCCGTCTAATTTCCCCTGTGAACACCCTCCCGTCTAATTTCCCGTGTGAACACCCTCTGTGTAATTCCCCCTGTGAACACCCTCCTGCTTAATTACCCCTCTGTGAACAGCCTCCTGTCTAATTCCCCCTGCGAGCACCCTCCAGTCTAAATCCCATCTGTGAACACCCTCCTGTCTAATTTCCCCTGTGAACACCCTCCTGTCTTATTTCCCCTGTGAACACCCTCCTGTCTAATTCCCCCTGTGAATACCCTCCAGCTTAATTCCCCCCTGGGAACTCCCTCCTGTCTAATTCCCCCTGTGAACACCCTCCTGTCTAATTCCCCCTGTGATCACCCTCCTCTCTAATTCCCCCTGTGATCACCCTCCTTTCTAATTCCCACTGTGAACACCCTCCGATCTAATTCCCCCTTTGAACACCCTCCTGTCTAATTCCCCCTGTGATCACCCTCCTGTCTAATTCCTCCCTGTGAACACCCTCCTGTCTAAATCCCCCTGTGAACACCCACCTGTCTAATTCCCCCTGTGAACACCCTCCTGTCTAATTCCTCCCTGTGAACACCCTCCTGTGTAATTCCCCCTGTGAACACCCTCCTGTCTAATTCACCCTGTGAACACCCTCCTGCCTAATTTCCCCCTGTGAACACCCTCCTGCCTAATTTCCCCTTTGAAAACACTCCTGCCTAATTCCCCCTGTGAACACCCACCTGTCTAATTCCCCCTGTGAACAGCATCCTGTCCAATTCCCACTTTGAACATCCAAATTTCTAATTCCCCCTGTGATCACCCTCCTGTCTAATTCCCTCCTTTGAACACCCTCCTGTCTAATTCCCCCTTTGACCACCCTCCTGTCTAATTCCCCCTGTGAACACACTCCTGTCTAATTCCCCCTGTGATCACCCTCCTGTCTTGTTCCCCACTGTGAACACCCTCCTGTCTAGTTCCCCCCTGTGAACACCCTCCTTTCCAATTCCCCCTGTGAACACACTCCTGTCAAATTCCGCCTGTGAACACCCTCCTGTCTAAATCCCCCCTGTGAACACCCTCCCATCTAATTTCCCCTGTGAACACCCTCCCATCTAATTTCCCCTGTGAACACCCTCCTGTCTAATTCCCCCCTGTGAACACCCTCCTGCTTAATTACCCCTCTGTGAACAGCCTCCTGTCTAATTCCCCCTGTGAACACCCTCCAGTCAAAATCCCCCCTGTGAACACCCTCCAGTCTATTTTCCCCTGTGAACATCCTCCTGTATAATTCCCAAATTGAGCACGCTCTTGTCGAACTCCCCCAGTGAACAGAAACTGGTCTAATACGCCCTGTGAGCACACTCCTGGCTAATTCCCCCTATGAGCACCCTCCTGGCTAATTCCCCTGTGAGCACCCTCTGGTCTAATTCCCCCAGTGAACACCCTCCTGTCTAATTCCCCCAGTAAACACCCTCTTGTCTAATTCCCCCTGTGAACACCCTCCTTCCGGAATCCATCCGTGAACACCCTCCTGTACAATTCCCCCTGTGAACACCCTCCCGTCTAAATCCCCCATGTGAACACCCTCCCATCTAATTTCCCCTGTGAACACCCTCCCGTCTAATTTCCCGTGTGAACACCCTCTGTGTAATTCCCCCTGTGAACACCCTCCTGCTTAATTACCCCTCTGTGAACAGCCTCCTGTCTAATTCCCCCTGCGAACACCCTCCAGTCTAAATCCCATCTGTGAACACCCTCCTGTCTAATTTCCCCTATGAACACCCTCCTGTCTTATTTCCCCTGTGAACACCCTCCTGTCTAATTCCCCCTGTGAATACCCTCCAGCTTAATTCCCCCCTGGGAACTCTCTCCTGTCTAATTCCCCCTGTGAACACCCTCCTGTCTAATTCCCCCTTTGACCACCCTCCTGTCTAATTCCCCCTGTGAACACACTCCTGTCTAATTCCCCCTGTGATCACCCTCCTGTCTTGTTCCCCACTGTGAACACCCTCCTGTCTAGTTCCCCCCTGTGAACACCCTCCTTTCCAATTCCCCCTGTGAACACACTCCTGTCAAATTCCGCCTGTGAACACCCTCCTGTCTAAATCCCCCCTGTGAACACCCTCCCATCTAATTTCCCCTGTGAACACCCTCCCATCTAATTTCCCCTGTGAACACCCTCCTGTCTAATTCCCCCCTGTGAACACCCTCCTGCTTAATTACCCCTCTGTGAACAGCCTCCTGTCTAATTCCCCCTGTGAACACCCTCCAGTCTAAATCCCCCATGTGAACACCCTCCCGTCTAATTTCCCCTGTGAACACCCTCCCGTCTAATTTCCCGTGTGAACACCCTCTGTGTAATTCCCCCTGTGAACACCCTCCTGCTTAATTACCCCTCTGTGAACAGCCTCCTGTCTAATTCCCCCTGCGAGCACCCTCCAGTCTAAATCCCATCTGTGAACACCCTCCTGTCTAATTTCCCCTGTGAACACCCTCCTGTCTTATTTCCCCTGTGAACACCCTCCTGTCTAAATCCCCCATGTGAACACCCTCCCGTCTAATTTCCCCTGTGAACACCCTCCCGTCTAATTTCCCGTGTGAACACCCTCTGTGTAATTCCCCCTGTGAACACCCTCCTGCTTAATTACCCCTCTGTGAACAGCCTCCTGTCTAATTCCCCCTGCGAACACCCTCCAGTCTAAATCCCATCTGTGAACACCCTCCTGTCTAATTTCCCCTATGAACACCCTCCTGTCTTATTTCCCCTGTGAACACCCTCCTGTCTAATTCCCCCTGTGAATACCCTCCAGCTTAATTCCCCCCTGGGAACTCTCTCCTGTCTAATTCCCCCTGTGAACACCCTCCTGTCTAATTCCCCCTGTGATCACCCTCCTCTCTAATTCCCCCTGTGAACACACTCCTGTCTAATTCCCCCTGTGATCACCCTCCTGTCTTGTTCCCCACTGTGAACACCCTCCAGTCTAGTTCCCCCCTGTGAACACCCTCCTTTCCAATTCCCCCTGTGAACACACTCCTGTCAAATTCCGCCTGTGAACACCCTCCTGTCTAAATCCCCCCTGTGAACACCCTCCCATCTAATTTCCCCTGTGAACACCCTCCCATCTAATTTCCCCTGTGAACACCCTCCTGTCTAATTCCCCCCTGTGAACACCCTCCTGCTTAATTACCCCTCTGTGAACAGCCTCCTGTCTAATTCCCCCTGTGAACACCCTCCAGTCAAAATCCCCCCTGTGAACACCCTCCAGTCTATTTTCCCCTGTGAACATCCTCCTGTATAATTCCCAAATTGAGCACGCTCTTGTCGAACTCCCCCAGTGAACAGAAACTGGTCTAATACGCCCTGTGAGCACACTCCTGGCCAATTCCCCCTATGAGCACCCTCCTGGCTAATTCCCCTGTGAGCACCCTCTGGTCTAATTCCCCCAGTGAACACCCTCCTGTCTAATTCCCCCAGTAAACACCCTCTTGTCTAATTCCCCCTGTGAACACCCTCCTTCCGGAATCCATCCGTGAACACCCTCCTGTACAATTCCCCCTGTGAACACCCTCCCGTCTAAATCCCCCATGTGAACACCCTCCCGTCTAATTTCCCCTGTGAACACCCTCCCGTCTAATTTCCCGTGTGAACACCCTCTGTGTAATTCCCCCTGTGAACACCCTCCTGCTTAATTACCCCTCTGTGAACAGCCTCCTGTCTAATTCCCCCTGCGAACACCCTCCAGTCTAAATCCCATCTGTGAACACCCTCCTGTCTAATTTCCCCTATGAACACCCTCCTGTCTTATTTCCCCTGTGAACACCCTCCTGTCTAATTCCCCCTGTGAATACCCTCCAGCTTAATTCCCCCCTGGGAACTCTCTCCTGTCTAATTCCCCCTGTGAACACCCTCCTGTCTAATTCCCCCTGTGATCACCCTCCTCTCTAATTCCCCCTGTGATCACCCTCCTTTCTAATTCCCACTGTGAACACCCTCCGATCTAATTCCCCCTTTGAACACCCTCCTGTCTAATTCCCCCTGTGATCACCCTCCTGTCTAATTCCTCCCTGTGAACACCCTCCTGTCTAAATCCCCCTGTGAACACCCACCTGTCTAATTCCCCCTGTGAACACCCTCCTGTCTAATTCCTCCCTGTGAACACCCTCCTGTGTAATTCCCCCTGTGAACACCCTCCTGTCTAATTCACCCTGTGAACACCCTCCTGCCTAATTTCCCCCTGTGAACACCCTCCTGCCTAATTTCCCCTTTGAAAACACTCCTGCCTAATTCCCCCTGTGAACACCCACCTGTCTAATTCCCCCTGTGAACAGCATCCTGTCCAATTCCCACTTTGAACATCCAAATTTCTAATTCCCCCTGTGATCACCCTCCTGTCTAATTCCCTCCTTTGAACACCCTCCTGTCTAATTCCCCCTTTGACCACCCTCCTGTCTAATTCCCCCTGTGAACACACTCCTGTCTAATTCCCCCTGTGATCACCCTCCTGTCTTGTTCCCCACTGTGAACACCCTCCTGTCTAGTTCCCCGCTGTGAACACCCTCCTTTCCAATTCCCCCTGTGAACACACTCCTGTCAAATTCCGCCTGTGAACACCCTCCTGTCTAAATCCCCCCTGTGAACACCCTCCCATCTAATTTCCCCTGTGAACACCCTCCCATCTAATTTCCCCTGTGAACACCCTCCTGTCTAATTCCCCCCTGTGAACACCCTCCTGCTTAATTACCCCTCTGTGAACAGCCTCCTGTCTAATTCCCCCTGTGAACACCCTCCAGTCAAAATCCCCCCTGTGAACACCCTCCAGTCTATTTTCCCCTGTGAACACCCTCCTGTCTTATTTCCCCTGTGAACACCCTCCTGTCTAATTCCCCCCTGTGAACACCCTCCTGCTGAATTCCCCCCTGTAAACATCCTCCAGTCTAATTCCCAGTGTGAAAATCCTCCTCTCTAATGCCAGCTGTGATCACCCTCCTAACTAATTCTCCATCTGATCACCCTCCTTTTGAAATCTCCCTGTGAACAATCTCCTGCCCAATTCCCCCTGTGAAGAGCCTCCAGTCTTATTCCACCTCTGAACACTATCCTGTCTTATGCTTACAGTGAACACCCTCCTGTCTAATTCACCCTGTGAACACCCTCCTCTCTAATTCCAGCTGTGAACACCCTCCTGACTAATTCTCCCTCTGATCACCCTCCTGTCTAATTCACCCTGCGAACACCCTCCTGTCTAATTCCAGCTGTGAACACCCTCCTGTCTAATTCACCCTGTGTACACCCTGCTGTCTAATTCGCCCTGTGAACAAGCTCCCTTCTAAATCCCCCAGTGACCACCTTCCTGTCCAATACAATCTGTGAACACCCTCAAGTCTAATTCCCCCTGTGAGCACCCACTGTCTAATTCCCCCAGTAAACACCCTCCTGTTTAATTCTCACTGTGATCACCCTCCTGTCTAATTACCCCTGTGATCACCATTCTGTGCATTTTCCCCTGTGAACATGCTCCGCTCTAATTCCCCCTGAGAGCACCCTCCTGTCCAATTCCCCCTGTGAGCACCCTCCTGTCTAATTCCTCCTGTGAACACAATCCGGTCTAATGCCCCCTGTCAGCACCCTCCTGTCTAATTCCCCCTGTGAGCACCCTCGTGTCCAATTCCCCCAGTGAACACCCTCCTGTCTAATACCCCCTGTGAACACCCTCCTGTCTAATTCCTCCTGTGAGCACCATCCTGTCTAATTCCCCCTGTGAACACCCTCCTGTCTAATTCCCCCTGTGAACACCCTCCCCTCTAATTCCCCTGTAAACACCCTCCTGTGTAATTCCGCCTGTCAACACCATCCAGTCCAATTCCCCATGTGACCAACTTTCTGTTTGATTCCACCTTTGAAAACCCAGCTGCGTCATTTGCCCATGTCAGCACCCTCCTGCCCAAATCCCCCTGTCAACATTCTCCTGCCCAATTCCCCCTGTCAACACCCTCCTGTCCAATTCCCCCTGTCAACACCCTCCTGTCCAATTCCCCCTTTCACGACCCTCCGGTCTAATCCCCCCTGTGAACACCATCCTGTCTAATCCCCACTGTGAACACCCTAATCTCTAATTCACCTTGTGAACACCCTCCTGTCTAATTCCCCCTGTGAACAAACTCCTGTCGAATTCCCCCTGTGACCACCCTCTTGTCCAATTCCCCCTGTGAACACCCTCCTATCTAATTCCGCCTGTGTACACCCTCCTGTCCAATTCCCCTGTGAACCTCCTCCTCTCTAATTCCCCTGTGAACACCCTCCTGTCTAATTCCCCCTGTGAACACCCTCCTGTCTAATTCCCCCTGTGAACACCCTCCAGTCTAGTTCCCCCTGTGAAAATGCTCCTGTCTAATACCACCTGGGAAAACCGTCCAGTCTAATTCCCCCTGGGAACACCCTCAAGTCTAATTCCCCCTGGCAACTCCCTCCAGTCTAATTCCCCCTGGGAACACCCTCCAGTCTAATTTCCCCTTGGAACACCCTCCAGTCAAATTCCCACTGTGAACACCCTCCTGTCTAATTCCCCCTGTAAACATCCTCCTGTCGAATTCCCCCTGTGAACACCCTCCTGCCTAATTCCCCCTGTGATCACCCTCCTGTCTAATTCCTCCCTGTGTACACCCTCCTGTATAATTCCCCCAGTGAACACCCTCCTGTCTAATTCCCATTGTGAACACCATCCTGTCTAATTCCCCCTGTGAACACATTCCTGTCAAATTCCCCCTGTGAACACCCTCTTGTCTAATTCCCCCTGTGAACATCCTCCTGCCTAATTCCCCCTGTGAACACCTTCCTGTCTAATTCCCCCTGTGAGCACCCTCATGTCTAATTCCCCCTGTGAACACCCTCCTGTCTAATTCCCCGTGTGATCACCCTCCTGTCTAATTCCCCCTGTGAACACCCTCCTGTCTAATTCGCCCTGTGATCACCCTCCTGTCTAATTCGTCCTTTGATCACCCTCCTGTCTAATTCCCCCTGTGATCACACTCCTTCCTGAATCCATCCGTGAACACCCTCCTGTACAATTCCCCCTGTGTACACCCTCCTGTCCAATTCCCCTGTGAACCTCCTCCTCTCTAATTCCCCTGTGAACACCCTCCTGTCTAATTTCCCCTGTGAACACCCTCCTGTCTAATTCCCCCTGTGAACACCCTCCAGTCTACTTCCCCCTGTGAAAATGCTCCTGTCTAATACCACCTGGGAAAACCGTCCAGTCTAATTCCCCCTGTGAACACCCTCCTGTCTAATTCGCCCTGTGATCACCCTCCTGTCTAATTCCCCCTTTGATCACCCTCCTGTCTAATTCCCCCTGTGATCACACTCCTGTCTAATTCGCCCTGTAATCACCCTCCTGTCCAGTTCCCCCTTTGATCACCCTCCTATCTAATGCCCCCTGTGAACACCCTCCTGCCTAATTGCCCCTGTGAACACCCTCCTGTCTAATTCCCCCTGTGAACACCCTCCTGTCTAAATCCCCCTGTGAACACCATTCTGTCCAATTCCCCCTGTGAACACCTTCCTGTCCAATTCCCCCTGTGAACATCCTCCTGCCTAATTCCCCCTGTGAACACCCTCCTGTCCAATTCCCCCCTGTGAGCAACCTCATGTCTAATTCCCCCTGTGAACACCCTCCAGTCTAATTCCCCCTGTAATCATCCTCCTGTCTAATTCCCGTGTGCACAGCCTCCTCCGGAATTCCCCCTGTGAAATCCCCGCTGTCCATGTTCCCCTGTGAACTCACTGGCGTCTAATTCCAGCTGTGAACACCCTCCTGCCTAATTCCAGCTGTGAACACCCTCCTGTTGAATTCCCCCTGTGAACACCCTCCAATCTAATTCCCCCTCTGATAACCCTCCTGTTGAATGCCCCCTGTGAACAATCTCCTGCCAAATGCCCCCTGTGAAGAGCCTCCAGTCTATTTCCACCTCTGAACACCATCCTGTCTAATTCCCCCAGTGAACACCCTTCTGTCTAATTCCTCCTGTGAACACCATCCTGTCTAATTCCAGCTGTGAACACCCTCCTGTCTAATTCCAGATGTGAACACCCTCCTGTCTAATTCTCCCTGTGAACACCCTCCAATCTAATTCCCCCTCTGATCACCCTCCTGTTGAATTCCGCCAGTGAACACCCTCCTGTCTAATTCCCCCTGTGACCACCTTTCTGTTTGATTCCACTTTTGAAAACCCAGCTGCGTCATTTGCCCATGTGAACACCCTCCTGTTTAATTCCGCCGAGAACACCCACCTGTCTAATTCCCCTGGCAAAATCTCTGCTGTCTAATTCCCCCTGTGATCACACTCCTGTCTAATTCGCCCTGTGATCACCCTCCTGTCTAATTCCCCCTTTGATCAACCTCCTCTCTAATTCCCCCAGTGAACACCCTCCTGTCTAATTCCCCCAGTAAACACCCTCTTGTCTAATTCCCCCTGTGAACACCCTCCTTCCTGAATCCATCCGTGAACACCCTCCTGTACAATTCCCCCTGTGAACACCCTCCCGTCTAAATCCCCCATGTGAACACCCTCCCGTCTAATTTCCCCTGCGAACACCCTCCCGTCTAATTTCCCGTGTGAACACCCTCTGTGTAATTCTCCCTGTGAACACCCTCCTGCTTAATTACCCCTCTGTGAACAGCCTCCTGTCTAATTCCCCCTGCGAACACCCTCCAGTCTAAATCCCCCCTGTGAGCACCCTCCTGTCTAATTTCCCCTGTGAACACCCTCCTGTCTTATTTCCCCTGTGAACACCCTCCTGTCTAATTCCCCCTGTGAACACCCTCCAGATTAATTCCCCCCTGGGAACTCCCTCCTGTCTAATTCCCCCTGTGAACACCCTCCTGTCTAATTCCCCCTGTGAACACCCTCCTGTCTAATTTCCCCTGTGAACACCCTCCTGTCTTATTTCCCCTGTGAACACCCTCCTGTCTAATTCCCCCTGTGAACACCCTCCAGATTAATTCCCCCCTGGGAACTCCCTCCTGTCTAATTCCCCCTGTGATCACCCTCCTGTCTAATTCCCCCTGTGATCACCCTCCTTTCTAATTCCCACTGTGAACACCCTCCTATCTAATTCCCCCTTTGAACACCCTCCTGTCTAATTCCCCCTGTGATCACCCTCCTGTCTAATTCCTCCCTGTGAACACCCTCCTTTCCAATTCCCCGTGTGAACACACTCCTGTCAAATTCCCCCTGTGATCACCCTACTGTCTAAATCCCCCCTGTGAACACCCTCCCATCTAATTTCCCCTGTGAACACCCTCCCATCTAATTCCCCCTGTGATCACCCTACTGTCTAAATCCCCCCTGTGAACACCCTCCCATCTAATTTCCCCTGTGAACACCCTCCCATCTAATTTCCCCTGTGAACACCCACCTGTCTAATTCCCCCTGTGAACACCATGCTGTCCAATTCCCACTTTGAACATCCTAATTTCTAATACCCCCTGTGATCATCCTCCTGTCTAATTTCCCCTGTGAACACCCTCCCATCTAATTTCCCCTGTGATCACCCTCCTGTCGAATTCCCCCTTTGACCACCCTCCTGTCTAATTCCCCCTGTGATCACCCTCCTGTCTAATTCCCCCTGTGAACACCCTCCTTTCCAATTCCCCGTGTGAACACACTCCTGTCAAATTCCCCCTGTGATCACCCGACTGTCTAAATCCCCCCTGTGAACACCCTCCCATCTAATTTCCCCTGTGAACACCCTCCCATCTAATTTCCCCTGTGAACACCCTCCTGTCAAATTCCCCCTGTGAACACCCTCCTGTCTAAATCCCCCCTGTGAACACCCTCCCATCTAATTTCCCCTCTGATCACCCTCCTGTTGAATTCCGCCAGTGAACACCCTCCTGTCTAATTCCCCCTGTGACCACCTTTCTGTTTGATTCCACTTTTGAAAACCCAGCTGCGTCATTTGCCCATGTGAACACCCTCCTGTTTAATTCCGCCGAGAACACCCACCTGTCTAATTCCCCTGGCAAAATCTCTGCTGTCTAATTCCCCCTGTGATCACACTCCTGTCTAATTCGCCCTGTGATCACCCTCCTGTCTAATTCCCCCTTTGATCAACCTCCTCTCTAATTCCCCCAGTGAACACCCTCCTGTCTAATTCCCCCAGTAAACACCCTCTTGTCTAATTCCCCCTGTGAACACCCTCCTTCCTGAATCCATCCGTGAACACCCTCCTGTACAATTCCCCCTGTGAACACCCTCCCGTCTAAATCCCCCATGTGAACACCCTCCCGTCTAATTTCCCCTGCGAACACCCTCCCGTCTAATTTCCCGTGTGAACACCCTCTGTGTAATTCTCCCTGTGAACACCCTCCTGCTTAATTACCCCTCTGTGAACAGCCTCCTGTCTAATTCCCCCTGCGAACACCCTCCAGTCTAAATCCCCCCTGTGAGCACCCTCCTGTCTAATTTCCCCTGTGAACACCCTCCTGTCTTATTTCCCCTGTGAACACCCTCCTGTCTAATTCCCCCTGTGAACACCCTCCAGATTAATTCCCCCCTGGGAACTCCCTCCTGTCTAATTCCCCCTGTGAACACCCTCCTGTCTAATTCCCCCTGTGAACACCCTCCTGTCTAATTTCCCCTGTGAACACCCTCCTGTCTTATTTCCCCTGTGAACACCCTCCTGTCTAATTCCCCCTGTGAACACCCTCCAGATTAATTCCCCCCTGGGAACTCCCTCCTGTCTAATTCCCCCTGTGATCACCCTCCTGTCTAATTCCCCCTGTGATCACCCTCCTTTCTAATTCCCACTGTGAACACCCTCCTATCTAATTCCCCCTTTGAACACCCTCCTGTCTAATTCCCCCTGTGATCACCCTCCTGTCTAATTCCTCCCTGTGAACACCCTCCTTTCCAATTCCCCGTGTGAACACACTCCTGTCAAATTCCCCCTGTGATCACCCTACTGTCTAAATCCCCCCTGTGAACACCCTCCCATCTAATTTCCCCTGTGAACACCCTCCCATCTAATTCCCCCTGTGATCACCCTACTGTCTAAATCCCCCCTGTGAACACCCTCCCATCTAATTTCCCCTGTGAACACCCTCCCATCTAATTTCCCCTGTGAACACCCACCTGTCTAATTCCCCCTGTGAACACCATGCTGTCCAATTCCCACTTTGAACATCCTAATTTCTAATACCCCCTGTGATCATCCTCCTGTCTAATTTCCCCTGTGAACACCCTCCCATCTAATTTCCCCTGTGATCACCCTCCTGTCGAATTCCCCCTTTGACCACCCTCCTGTCTAATTCCCCCTGTGATCACCCTCCTGTCTAATTCCCCCTGTGAACACCCTCCTTTCCAATTCCCCGTGTGAACACACTCCTGTCAAATTCCCCCTGTGATCACCCGACTGTCTAAATCCCCCCTGTGAACACCCTCCCATCTAATTTCCCCTGTGAACACCCTCCCATCTAATTTCCCCTGTGAACACCCTCCTGTCAAATTCCCCCTGTGAACACCCTCCTGTCTAAATCCCCCCTGTGAACACCCTCCCATCTAATTTCCCCTGTGAACACCCTCCTGCTTAATTACCCCTCTGTGAACAGCCTCCTGTCTAATTCCCCCTGTGAACACCCTCCAGTCAAAATCCCCCCTGTGAACACCCTCCAGTCTATTTTCCCCTGTGAACACCCTCCTGTCTTATTTCCCCTGTGAACACCCTCCTGTCTAATTCCCCCCTGTGAACACCCTCCTGCTTAATTCCCCCCTGTAAACATCCTCCAGTCTAATTCGCAGTGTGAAAATCCTCCTCTCTAATGCCAGCTGTGATCACCCTCCTAACTAATTCTCCCTCTGATCACCCTCCTTTTGAAATCTCCCTGTGAACAATCTCCTGCCCAATTCCCCCTGTGAAGAGCCTCCAGTCTTATTCCACCTCTGAACACTATCCTGTCTTATGCTTACAGTGAACACCCTCCTGTCTAATTCACCCTGTGAACACACTCCTCTCTAATTCCAGCTGTGAACACCCTCCTGACTAATTCCCCCTCTGATCACCCTCCTGTCTAATTCACCCTGCGAACACCCTCCTGTCGAATTCCCCCTTAGAACACCCTCCTGTCTAATTCCCCCTGTGATCACCCTCCTGTCTAATTCCTCCCTGTGAACACCCTCCTGTCTAAATCCCCCTGTGAACACCCACCTGTCTAATTCCCCCTGTGAACACCCTCCTGTCTAATTCCCCCCTGTGAACACCCTCCTGTGTAATTCCCCCTGTGAACACCCTCCTGTCTAATTCACCCTGTGAACACCCTCCTGCCTAATTTCCCCCTGTGAACACCCTCCTGCCTAATTTCCCCTTTGAAAACACTCCTGCCTAATTCCCCCTGTGAACACCCACCTGTCTAATTCCCCCTGTGAACAGCATCCTGTCCAATTCCCACTTTGAACATCCAAATTTCTAATTCCCCCTGTGATCACCCTCCTGTCTAATTCCCTCCTTTGAACACCCTCCTGTCTAATTCCCCCTTTGACCACCCTCCTGTCTAATTCCCCCTGTGAACACACTCCTGTCTAATTCCCCCTGTGATCACCCTCCTGTCTTGTTCCCCACTGTGAACACCCTCCTGTCTAGTTCCCCCCTGTGAACACCCTCCTTTCCAATTCCCCCTGTGAACACACTCCTGTCAAATTCCACCTGTGAACACCCTCCTGTCTAAATCCCCCCTGTGAACACCCTCCCATCTAATTTCCCCTGTGAACACCCTCCCATCTAATTTCCCCTGTGAACACCCTCCAGTCTAATTCCCCCCTGTGAACACCCTCCTGCTTAATTACCCCTCTGTGAACAGCCTCCTGTCTAATTCCCCCTGTGAACACCCTCCAGTCAAAATGCCCCCTGTGAACACCCTCCAGTCTATTTTCCCCTGTGAACACCCTCCTGTCTTATTTCCCCTGTGAACACCCTCCTGTCTAATTCCCCCCTGTGAACACCCTCCTGCTTAATTCCCCCCTGTAAACATCCTCCAGTCTAATTCCCAGTGTGAAAATCCTCCTCTCTAATGCCAGCTGTGATCACCCTCCTAACTAATTCTCCCTCTGATCACCCTCCTTTTGAAATCTCCCTGTGAACAATCTCCTGCCCAATTCCCCCTGTGAAGAGCCTCCAGTCTTATTCCACCTCTGAACACTATCCTGTCTTATGCTTACAGTGAACACCCTCCTGTCTAATTCACCCTGTGAACACCCTCCTCTCTAATTCCAGCTGTGAACACACTCCTGACTAATTCTCCCTCTGATCACCCTCCTGTCTAATTCACCCTGCGAACACCCTCCTGTCTAATTCCAGCTGTGAACACCCTCCTGTCTAATTCACCCTTTGTACACCCTGCTGTCTAATTCGCCCTGTGAACAAGCTCCCTTCTAATTCCCCCAGTGACCACCTTCCTGTCCAATACAATCTGTGAACACCCTCAAGTCTAATTCCCCCTGTGAGCACCCACTGTCTAATTCCCCCAGTAAACACCCTCCTGTTTAATTCCCACTGTGATCACCCTCCTGTCTAATTCCCCCTGAGAGCACCCTCCTGTCCAATTGCCCCTGTGAGCACCCTCCTGTCTAATTCCTCCTGTGAACACAATCCGGTCTAATTCCCCCTGTCAGCACCCTCCTGTCTAATTCCCCCTGTGAGCACCCTCGTGTCCAATTCCCCCAGTGAACACCCCCCTGTCTAATACACCCTGTGAACACCCTCCTGTCTAATTCCTCCTGTGAGCACCATCCTGTCTAATTCCCCCTGTGAACACCCTCCTGTCTAATTCCCCCTGTGAACACCCTCCCCTCTAATTCCCCTGTAAACACCCTCCTGTGTAATTCCGCCTGTCAACACCATCCAGTCCAATTCCCCATGTGACCAACTTTCTGTTTGATTCCACCTTTGAAAACCCAGCTGCGTCATTTGCCCATGTCAGCACCCTCCTGCCCAAATCCCCCTGTCAACATTCTCCTGCCCAATTCCCCCTGTCAACACCCTCCCGTCCAATTCCCCCTGTCAACACCCTCCTGTCCAATTCCCCCTTTCACGACCCTCCGGTCTAATCCCCCCTGTGAACACCATCCTGTCTAATCCCCACTGTGAACACCCTAATCTCTAATTCACCTTGTGAACACCCTCCTGTCTAATTCCCCCTGTGACCACCCTCTTGTCCAATTCCCCCTGTGAACACCCTCCTATCTAATTCCGCCTGTGTACACCCTCCTGTCCAATTCCCCTGTGAACCTCCTCCTCTCTAATTCCCCTGTGAACACCCTCCTGTCTAATACCACCTGGGAAAACCGTCCAGTCTAATTCCCCCTGGGAACACCCTCCAGTCTAATTCCCCCTGGCAACTCCCTCCAGTCTAATTCCCCCTGGGAACACCCTCCAGTCTAATTTCCCCTTGGAACACCCTCCAGTCAAATTCCCACTGTGAACACCCTCCTGTCTAATTCCCCCTGTAAACATCCTCCTGTCGAATTCCCCCTGTGAACACCCTCCTGCCTAATTCCCCCTGTGATCACCCTCCTGTCTAATTCCTCCCTGTGTACACCCTCCTGTCTAATTCCCCCTGTGAACACCCTCCTGTCTAATTCCCCCTGTGTACACCCTCCTGTCTAATTCCCCCTGTGAACACCCTCCTGTCTAATTCCCCCTGTGAACACCCTCCTGCCTAATTCCCCCTGTGATCACCCTCCTGTCTAATTCCTCCCTGTGTACACCCTCCTGTCTAATTCCCCCTGTGAACACCCTCCTGTCTAATTCCCCCTGTGTACACCCTCCTGTCTAATTCCCATTGTGAACACCCTCCTGTCCAATTCCCCCAGTGAACACCCTCTTGTCTAATTCCCCCTGTGAACATCCTCCTGCCTAATTCCCCCTGTGAACACCTTCCTGTCTAATTCCCCCTGTGAGCACCCTCCTGTCTAATTCCCCCTTTGATCACCCTCCTGTCTAATTCCCCCTGTGAACACCCTCCTGTCTAATTCCCCCTGTGAACACCCTCCTGTCGAATTCGGCCTGTGATCACCCTCCTGTCTAATTCCCCCTTTGATCACCCTCCTGTCTAATTCCCCCTGTGAACACCCTCCTGTCTAATTCCCCCTGTGAACACCCTCCTGTCGAATTCGGCCTGTGATCACCCTCCTGTCTAATTCCCCCTGTGATCACCCTCCTGTCAAATTCGCCCTGTAATCACCCTCCTGTCCAGTTCCCCCTTTGATCACCCTCCTCTCTAATGCCCCCTGTGAACACCCTCCTGCCTAATTGCCCCTGTGAATACCCTCCTGTCTAATTCCCCCTGTGAACACCCTCCTGTCTAAATACCCCTGTGAACACCATCCTGTCCAATTCCCCCTGTGAACACCTTCCTGTCCAATTCCCCCTATGAAAACCCTCTTGTCTAATTCCCCCTGTGAACATCCTCCTGCCTAATTCCCCCTGTGAACACCCTCCTGTCCAATTCCCCCCTGTGAGCAACCTCATGTCTAATTCCCCCTGTGAACACCCTCCAGTCTAATTCCCCCTGTAATCATCCTCCTGCCTAATTCCACCTGTGAACACCCTCCTGTCTAATTCCCCTGTAAACATCCTCCTGTCTAATTCCCGTGTGCACAGCCTCCTCCGGAATTCCCCCTGTGAAATCCCCGCTGTCCATGTTCCCCTGTGAACTCACTGGCGTCTAATTCCAGCTGTGAACACCCTCCTGCCTAATTCCAGCTGTGAACACCCTCCTGTTGAATTCCCCCTGTGAACACCCTCCAATCTAATTCCCCCTCTGATAACCCTCCTGTTGAATGCCCCCTGTGAACAATCTCCTGCCAAATGCCCCCTGTGAAGAGCCTCCAGTCTATTTCCACCTCTGAACACCATCCTGTCTAATTCCCCCAGTGAACACCCTTCTGTCTAATTCCTCCTGTGAACACCATCCTGTCTAATTCCAGCTGTGAACACCCTCCTGTCTAATTCCAGATGTGAACACCCTCCTGTCTAATTCTCCCTGTGAACACCCTCCAATCTAATTCCCCCTCTGATCACCCTCCTGTTGAATTCCGCCAGTGAACACCCTCCTGTCTAATTCCCCCTGTGATCACCTTTCTGTTTGATTCCACTTTTGAAAACCCAGCTGCGTCATTTGCCCATGTGAACACCCTCCTGTTTAATTCCCCCGAGAACACCCACCTGTCTAATTCCCCTGGCAAAATATCTGCTGTCTAATGCCCACTGTGATCACCCTCCTGTGTATTTCCCACTGTGAACACTCTCTTGGCTAATTCCCCCTGTGAACACGCTCCTGGGTAATTCCCCCTGTGAACACACGCCTGTCAAATTCCCGCTGTGATGAACCTCCTGTCTAATTCCCCTTGTGAACACCATCCTGTATAATTCCCAAATTGAGCACGCTCTTGTCGAACTCCCCCAGTGAACAGAAACTGGTCTAATACGCCCTGTGAGCACACTCCTGGCTAATTCCCCCTGTGAGCACCCTCCTGGCTAATTCCCCTGTGAGCACCCTCTGGTCTAATTCCCCCAGTGAACACCCTCCTGTCTAATTCCCCCAGTAAACACCCTCTTGTCCAATTCCCCCTGTGAGCACCCTCCTGGCTAATTCCCCTGTGAGCACCCTCTGGTCTAATTCCCCCAGTGAACACCCTCCTGTCTAATTCCCCCAGTAAACACCCTCTTGTCCAATTCCCCCAGTGAACACCCTCCTGTCTAATTCCCCCAGTAAACACCCTCTTGTCTAATTCCCCCTGTGAACACCCTCCTTCCTGAATCCATCCGTGAACACCCTCCTGTACAATTGCCCCTGTGAACACCCTCCCGTCTAAATCCCCCATGTGAACACCCTCCCGTCTAATTTCCCCTGTGAACACCCTCCCGTCTAATTTCCCGTGTGAACACCCTCTGTGTAATTCTCCCTGTGAACACCCTCCTGCTTAATTACCCCTCTGTGAACAGCCTCCTGTCTAATTCCCCCTGCGAACACCCTCCAGTCTAAATCCCCCCTGTGAACACCCTCCTGTCTAATTTCCCCTGTGAACACCCTCCTGTCTTATTCCCCCTGTGAGCACCCTCGTGTCCAATTCCCCCAGTGAACACCCTCCTGTCTAATACCCCCTGTGAACACCCTCCTGTCTAATTCCTCCTGTGAGCACCATCCTGTCTAATTCCCCCTGTGAACACCCTCCTGTCTAATTCCCCCTGTGAACACCCTCCCCTCTAATTCCCCTGTAAACACCCTCCTGTGTAATTCCGCCTGTCAACACCATCCAGTCCAATTCCCCATGTGACCAACTTTCTGTTTGATTCCACCTTTGAAAACCCAGCTGCGTCATTTGCCCATGTCAGCACCCTCCTGCCCAAATCCCCCTGTCAACATTCTCCTGCCCAATTCTCCCTGTCAACACCCTCCTGTCCAATTCCCCCTGTCAACACCCTCCTGTCCAATTCCCCCTTTCACGACCCTCCGGTCTAATCCCCCCTGTGAACACCATCCTGTCTAATCCCCACTGTGAACACCCTAATCTCTAATTCACCTTGTGAACACCCTCCTGTCTAATTCCCCCTGTGAACAAACTCCTGTCGAATTCCCCCTGTGACCATCCTCTTGTCCAATTCCCCCTGTGAACACCCTCCTATCTAATTCCGCCTGTGTACACCCTCCTGTCCAATTCCCCTGTGAACCTCCTCCTCTCTAATTCCCCTGTGAACACCCTCCTGTCTAATTTCCCCTGTGAACACCCTCCTGTCTAATTCCCCCTGTGAACACCCTCCAGTCTAGTTCCCCCTGTGAAAATGCTCCTGTCTAATACCACCTGGGAAAACCGTCCAGTCTAATTCCCCCTGGGAACACCCTCCAGTCTAATTCCCCCTGGCAACTCCCTCCAGTCTAATTCCCCCTGGGAACACCCTCCAGTCTAATTTCCCCTTGGAACACCCTCCAGTCAAATTCCCACTGTGAACACCATCCTGTCTAATTCCCCCTGTAAACATCCTCCTGTCGAATTCCCCCTGTGAACACCCTCCTGCCTAATTCCCCCTGTGATCACCCTCCTGTCTAATTCCTCCCTGTGTACACCCTCCTGTCTAATTCCCCCTGTGAACACCCTCCTGTCTAATTCCCCCTGTGTACACCCTCCTGTCTAATTCCCATTGTGAACACCATCCTGTCTAATTCCCCCTGTGAACACCTTCCTGTCCAATTCCCCCTGTGAACACCCTCTTGTCTAATTCCCCCTGTGAACATCCTCCTGCCTAATCCCCCCTGTGAACACCTTCCTGTCTAATTCCCCCTGTGAGCACCCTCATGTCTAATTCCCCCTGTGAACACCCTCCTGTCTAATTCCCCGTGTGATCACCCTCCTGTCTAATTCCCCCTGTGAACACCCTCCTTTCTAATTCGCCCTGTGATCACCCTCCTGTCTAATTCCCCCTTTGATCACCCTCCTGTCTAATTCCCCCTGTGATCACACTCCTGTCTAATTCGCCCTGTGATCACCCTCATGTCTAATTCCCCCTTTGATCACCCTCCTCTCTAATTCCCCCTGTGAACACCCTCCTGCCTAATTCCCACTGTGAACACCCTCCTGTCTAATTCCCCCTGTGAACACCCTCCTGTCTAATTCGGCCTGTGATCACCCTCCTGTCTAATTCCCCCTTTGATCACCCTCCTGTCTAATTCCCCCTGTGATCACCCTCCTGTCTAATTCGCCCTGTAATCACCCTCCTGTCCAGCTCCCCCTTTGATCACCCTCCTCTCTAATGCCCCCTGTGAACACCCTCCTGCCTAATTCCCCCTGTGAACACCCTCCTGTCTAATTCCCCCTGTGAACACCCTCCTGTCTAAATCCCCCTGTGAACACCATCCTGTCCAATTCCCCCTGTGAACACCTTCCTGTCCAATTCCCCCTGTGAAAACCCTCTTGTCTAATTCCCCCTGTGAACATCCTCCTGCCTAATTCCCCCTGTGAACACCCTCCTGTCCAATTCCCCCCTGTGAGCAACCTCATGTCTAATTCCCCCTGTGAACACCCTCCAGTCTAATTCCCCCTGTAATCATCCTCCTGCCTAATTCCACCTGTGAACACCCTCCTGTCTAATTCCCCTGTAAACATCCTCCTGTCTAATTCCCGTGTGCACAGCCTCCTCCGGAATTCCCCCTGTGAAATCCCCGCTGTCCATGTTCCCCTGTGAACTCACTGGCGTCTAATTCCAGCTGTGAACACCCTCCTGCCTCATTCCAGCTGTGAACACCCTCCTGTTGAATTCCCCCTGTGAACACCCTCCAATCTAATTCCCCCTCTGATAACCCTCCTGTTGAATGCCCCCTGTGAACAATCTCCTGCCAAATGCCCCCTGTGAAGAGCCTCCAGTCTATTTCCACCTCTGAACACCATCCTGTCTAATTCCCCCAGTGAACACCCTTCTGTCTAATTCCTCCTGTGAACACCATCCTGTCTAATTCCAGCTGTGAACACCCTCCTGTCTAATTCCAGATGTGAACACCCTCCTGTCTAATTCTCCCTGTGAACACCCTCCAATCTAATTCCCCCTCTGATCACCCTCCTGTTGAATTCCGCCAGTGAACACCCTCCTGTCTAATTCCCCCTGTGACCACCTTTCTGTTTGATTCCACTTTTGAAAACCCAGCTGCGTCATTTGCCCATGTGAACACCCTCCTGTTTAATTCCCCCGAGAACACCCACCTGTCTAATTCCCCTGGCAAAATCTCTGCTGTCTAATGCCCACTGTGATCACCCTCCTGTGTATTTCCCACTGTGAACACTCTCTTGGCTAATTCCCCCTGTGAACACGCTCCTGGGTAATTCCCCCTGTGAACACACGCCTGTCAAATTCCCGCTGTGATGAACCTCCTGTCTAATTCCCCTTGTGAACACCATCCTGTATAATTCCCAAATTGAGCACGCTCTTGTCGAACTCCCCCAGTGAACAGAAACTGGTCTGATACGCCCTGTGAGCACACTCCTGGCTAATTCCCCCTGTGAGCACCCTCCTGGCTAATTCCCCTGTGAGCACCCTCTGGTCTAATTCCCCCAGTGAACACCCTCCTGTCTAATTCCCCCAGTAAACACCCTCTTGTCCAATTCCCCCTGTGAACACCCTCCTTCCTGAATCCATCCGTGAACACCCTCCTGTACAATTCCCCCTGTGAACACCCTCCCGTCTAAATCCCCCATGTGAACACCCTCCCGTCTAATTTCCCCTGTGAACACCCTCCCGTCTAATTTCCCGTGTGAACACCCTCTGTGTAATTCTCCCTGTGAAAACCCTCCTGCTTAATTACCCCTCTGTGAACAGCCTCCTGTCTAATTCCCCCTGCGAACACCCTCCAGTCTAAATCCCCCCTGTGAACACCCTCCTGTCTTATTTCCCCTGTGAACACCCTCCTGTCTAATTCCCCCTGTGAACACCCTCCAGATTAATTCCCCCCTGGGAACTCCCTCCTGTCTAATTCCCCCTGTGAACACCCTCCTGTCTAATTACCCCTGTGAACACCCTCCTGTCTAATTCCCCCTGTGAATACCTTCCTGTCTTATTTCCCCTGTGAACACCCTCCTGTCTAATTCCCCCTGTGAACACCCTCCAGATTAATTCCCCGCTGGAACTCCCTCCTGTCTAATTCCCCCTGTGATCACCCTCCTGTCTAATTCCCCCTGTGATCACCCTCCTTTCTAATTCCCACTGTGAACACCCTCCTATCTAATTCCCCCTTTGAACACCCTCCTGTCTAATTCGGCCTGTGATCACCCTCCTGTCTAATTCCCCCTTTGATCACCCTCCTGTCTAATTCCCCCTGTGATCACACTCCTGTCTAATTCGCCCTGTAATCACCCTCCTGTCCAGCTCCCCCTTTGATCACCCTCCTCTCTAATGCCCCCTGTGAACACCCTCCTGCCTAATTCCCCCTGTGAACACCCTCCTGTCTAATTCCCCCTGTGAACACCCTCCTGTCTAAATCCCCCTGTGAACACCATCCTGTCCAATTCCCCCTGTGAACACCTTCCTGTCCAATTCCTCCTGTGAAAACCCTCTTGTCTAATTCCCCCTGTGAACATCCTCCTGCCTAATTCCCCCTGTGAACACCCTCCTGTCCAATTCCCCCCTGTGAGCAACCTCATGTCTAATTCCCCCTGTGAACACCCTCCAGTCTAATTCCCCCTGTAATCATCCTCCTGCCTAATTCCACCTGTGAACACCCTCCTGTCTAATTCCCCTGTAAACATCCTCCTGTCTAATTCCCGTGTGCACAGCCTCCTCCGGAATTCCCCCTGTGAAATCCCCGCTGTCCATGTTCCCCTGTGAACTCACTGGCGTCTAATTCCAGCTGTGAACACCCTCCTGCCTCAT
The DNA here is from genome assembly GCF_036365525.1 of Heterodontus francisci. NCBI lineage: Eukaryota > Metazoa > Chordata > Chondrichthyes > Heterodontiformes > Heterodontidae > Heterodontus > Heterodontus francisci. The sequence goes on from NW_027140102.1 coordinate 515,920, forward strand.
TCCAGCTGTGAACACCCTCCTGTTGAATTCCCCCTGTGAACACCCTCCAATCTAATTCCCCCTCTGATAACCCTCCTGTTGAATGCCCCCTGTGAACAATCTCCTGCCAAATGCCCCCTGTGAAGAGCCTCCAGTCTATTTCCACCTCTGAACACCATCCTGTCTAATTCCCCCAGTGAACACCCTTCTGTCTAATTCCTCCTGTGAACACCATCCTGTCTAATTCCAGCTGTGAACACCCTCCTGTCTAATTCCAGATGTGAACACCCTCCTGTCTAATTCTCCCTGTGAACACCCTCCAATCTAATTCCCCCTCTGATCACCCTCCTGTTGAATTCCGCCAGTGAACACCCTCCTGTCTAATTCCCCCTGTGACCACCTTTCTGTTTGATTCCACTTTTGAAAACCCAGCTGCGTCATTTGCCCATGTGAACACCCTCCTGTTTAATTCCCCCGAGAACACCCACCTGTCTAATTCCCCTGGCAAAATCTCTGCTGTCTAATGCCCACTGTGATCACCCTCCTGTGTATTTCCCACTGTGAACACTCTCTTGGCTAATTCCCCCTGTGAACACGCTCCTGGGTAATTCCCCCTGTGAACACACGCCTGTCAAATTCCCGCTGTGATGAACCTCCTGTCTAATTCCCCTTGTGAACACCATCCTGTATAATTCCCAAATTGAGCACGCTCTTGTCGAACTCCCCCAGTGAACAGAAACTGGTCTGATACGCCCTGTGAGCACACTCCTGGCTAATTCCCCCTGTGAGCACCCTCCTGGCTAATTCCCCTGTGAGCACCCTCTGGTCTAATTCCCCCAGTGAACACCCTCCTGTCTAATTCCCCCAGTAAACACCCTCTTGTCCAATTCCCCCTGTGAACACCCTCCTTCCTGAATCCATCCGTGAACACCCTCCTGTACAATTCCCCCTGTGAACACCCTCCCGTCTAAATCCCCCATGTGAACACCCTCCCGTCTAATTTCCCCTGTGAACACCCTCCCGTCTAATTTCCCGTGTGAACACCCTCTGTGTAATTCTCCCTGTGAAAACCCTCCTGCTTAATTACCCCTCTGTGAACAGCCTCCTGTCTAATTCCCCCTGCGAACACCCTCCAGTCTAAATCCCCCCTGTGAACACCCTCCTGTCTTATTTCCCCTGTGAACACCCTCCTGTCTAATTCCCCCTGTGAACACCCTCCAGATTAATTCCCCCCTGGGAACTCCCTCCTGTCTAATTCCCCCTGTGAACACCCTCCTGTCTAATTACCCCTGTGAACACCCTCCTGTCTAATTCCCCCTGTGAACACCTTCCTGTCTTATTTCCCCTGTGAACACCCTCCTGTCTAATTCCCCCTGTGAACACCCTCCAGATTAATTCCCCGCTGGAACTCCCTCCTGTCTAATTCCCCCTGTGATCACCCTCCTGTCTAATTCCCCCTGTGATCACCCTCCTTTCTAATTCCCACTGTGAACACCCTCCTATCTAATTCCCCCTTTGAACACCCTCCTGTCTAATTCGGCCTGTGATCACCCTCCTGTCTAATTCCCCCTTTGATCACCCTCCTGTCTAATTCCCCCTGTGATCACCCTCCTGTCTAATTCGCCCTGTAATCACCCTCCTGTCCAGCTCCCCCTTTGATCACCCTCCTCTCTAATGCCCCCTGTGAACACCCTCCTGCCTAATTCCCCCTGTGAACACCCTCCTGTCTAATTCCCCCTGTGAACACCCTCCTGTCTAAATCCCCCTGTGAACACCATCCTGTCCAATTCCCCCTGTGAACACCTTCCTGTCCAATTCCCCCTGTGAAAACCATCTTGTCTAATTCCCCCTGTGAACATCCTCCTGCCGAATTCCCCCTGTGAACACCCTCCTGTCCAATTCCCCCCTGTGAGCAACCTCATGTCTAATTCCCCCTGTGAACACCCTCCAGTCTAATTCCCCCTGTAATCATCCTCCTGCCTAATTCCACCTGTGAACACCCTCCTGTCTAATTCCCCTGTAAACATCCTCCTGTCTAATTCCCGTGTGCACAGCCTCCTCCGGAATTCCCCCTGTGAAATCCCCGCTGTCCATGTTCCCCTGTGAACTCACTGGCGTCTAATTCCAGCTGTGAACACCCTCCTGCCTCATTCCAGCTGTGAACACCCTCCTGTTGAATTCCCCCTGTGAACACCCTCCAATCTAATTCCCCCTCTGATAACCCTCCTGTTGAATGCCCCCTGTGAACAATCTCCTGCCAAATGCCCCCTGTGAAGAGCCTCCAGTCTATTTCCACCTCTGAACACCATCCTGTCTAATTCCCCCAGTGAACACCCTTCTGTCTAATTCCTCCTGTGAACACCATCCTGTCTAATTCCAGCTGTGAACACCCTCCTGTCTAATTCCAGATGTGAACACCCTCCTGTCTAATTCTCCCTGTGAACACCCTCCAATCTAATTCCCCCTCTGATCACCCTCCTGTTGAATTCCGCCAGTGAACACCCTCCTGTCTAATTCCCCCTGTGACCACCTTTCTGTTTGATTCCACTTTTGAAAACCCAGCTGCGTCATTTGCCCATGTGAACACCCTCCTGTTTAATTCCCCCGAGAACACCCACCTGTCTAATTCCCCTGGCAAAATCTCTGCTGTCTAATGCCCACTGTGATCACCCTCCTGTGTATTTCCCACTGTGAACACTCTCTTGGCTAATTCCCCCTGTGAACACGCTCCTGGGTAATTCCCCCTGTGAACACACGCCTGTCAAATTCCCGCTGTGATGAACCTCCTGTCTAATTCCCCTTGTGAACACCATCCTGTATAATTCCCAAATTGAGCACGCTCTTGTCGAACTCCCCCAGTGAACAGAAACTGGTCTGATACGCCCTGTGAGCACACTCCTGGCTAATTCCCCCTGTGAGCACCCTCCTGGCTAATTCCCCTGTGAGCACCCTCTGGTCTAATTCCCCCAGTGAACACCCTCCTGTCTAATTCCCCCAGTAAACACCCTCTTGTCCAATTCCCCCTGTGAACACCCTCCTTCCTGAATCCATCCGTGAACACCCTCCTGTACAATTCCCCCTGTGAACACCCTCCCGTCTAAATCCCCCATGTGAACACCCTCCCGTCTAATTTCCCCTGTGAACACCCTCCCGTCTAATTTCCCGTGTGAACACCCTCTGTGTAATTCTCCCTGTGAAAACCCTCCTGCTTAATTACCCCTCTGTGAACAGCCTCCTGTCTAATTCCCCCTGCGAACACCCTCCAGTCTAAATCCCCCCTGTGAACACCCTCCTGTCTTATTTCCCCTGTGAACACCCTCCTGTCTAATTCCCCCTGTGAACACCCTCCAGATTAATTCCCCCCTGGGAACTCCCTCCTGTCTAATTCCCCCTGTGAACACCCTCCTGTCTAATTACCCCTGTGAACACCCTCCTGTCTAATTCCCCCTGTGAACACCTTCCTGTCTTATTTCCCCTGTGAACACCCTCCTGTCTAATTCCCCCTGTGAACACCCTCCAGATTAATTCCCCGCTGGAACTCCCTCCTGTCTAATTCCCCCTGTGATCACCCTCCTGTCTAATTCCCCCTGTGATCACCCTCCTTTCTAATTCCCACTGTGAACACCCTCCTATCTAATTCCCCCTTTGAACACCCTCCTGTCTAATTCGGCCTGTGATCACCCTCCTGTCTAATTCCCCCTTTGATCACCCTCCTGTCTAATTCCCCCTGTGATCACCCTCCTGTCTAATTCGCCCTGTAATCACCCTCCTGTCCAGCTCCCCCTTTGATCACCCTCCTCTCTAATGCCCCCTGTGAACACCCTCCTGCCTAATTCCCCCTGTGAACACCCTCCTGTCTAATTCCCCCTGTGAACACCCTCCTGTCTAAATCCCCCTGTGAACACCATCCTGTCCAATTCCCCCTGTGAACACCTTCCTGTCCAATTCCCCCTGTGAAAACCATCTTGTCTAATTCCCCCTGTGAACATCCTCCTGCCGAATTCCCCCTGTGAACACCCTCCTGTCCAATTCCCCCCTGTGAGCAACCTCATGTCTAATTCCCCCTGTGAACACCCTCCAGTCTAATTCCCCCTGTAATCATCCTCCTGCCTAATTCCACCTGTGAACACCCTCCTGTCTAATTCCCCTGTAAACATCCTCCTGTCTAATTCCCGTGTGCACAGCCTCCTCCGGAATTCCCCCTGTGAAATCCCCGCTGTCCATGTTCCCCTGTGAACTCACTGGCGTCTAATTCCAGCTGTGAACACCCTCCTGTCTCATTCCAGCTGTGAACACCCTCCTGTTGAATTCCCCCTGTGAACACCCTCCAATCTAATTCCCCCTCTGATAACCCTCCTGTTGAATGCCCCCTGTGAACAATCTCCTGCCAAATGCCCCCTGTGAAGAGCCTCCAGTCTATTTCCACCTCTGAACACCATCCTGTCTAATTCCCCCAGTGAACACCCTTCTGTCTAATTCCTCCTGTGAACACCATCCTGTCTAATTCCAGCTGTGAACACCCTCCTGTCTAATTCCAGATGTGAACACCCTCCTGTCTAATTCTCCCTGTGAACACCCTCCAATCTAATTCCCCCTCTGATCACCCTCCTGTTGAATTCCGCCATTGAACACCCTCCTGTCTAATTCCCCCTGTGACCACCTTTCTGTTTGATTCCACTTTTGAAAACCCAGCTGCGTCATTTGCCCATGTGAACACCCTCCTGTTTAATTCCCCCGAGAGCACCCACCTGTCTAATTCCCCTGGCAAAATCTCTGCTGTCTAATGCCCACTGTGATCACCCTCCTGTGTATTTCCCACTGTGAACACTCTCTTGGCTAATTCCCCCTGTGAACACGCTCCTGGGTAATTCCCCCTGTGAACACACGCCTGTCAAATTCCCGCTGTGATGAACCTCCTGTCTAATTCCCCTTGTGAACACCATCCTGTATAATTCCCAAATTGAGCACGCTCTTGTCGAACTCCCCCAGTGAACAGAAACTGGTCTGATACGCCCTGTGAGCACACTCCTGGCTAATTCCCCCTGTGAGCACCCTCCTGGCTAATTCCCCTGTGAGCACCCTCTGGTCTAATTCCCCCAGTGAACACCCTCCTGTCTAATTCCCCCAGTAAACACCCTCTTGTCCAATTCCCCCTGTGAACACCCTCCTTCCTGAATCCATCCGTGAACACCCTCCTGTACAATTCCCCCTGTGAACACCCTCCCGTCTAAATCCCCCATGTGAACACCCTCCCGTCTAATTTCCCCTGTGAACACCCTCCCGTCTAATTTCCCGTGTGAACACCCTCTGTGTAATTCTCCCTGTGAAAACCCTCCTGCTTAATTACCCCTCTGTGAACAGCCTCCTGTCTAATTCCCCCTGCGAACACCCTCCAGTCTAAATCCCCCCTGTGAACACCCTCCTGTCTTATTTCCCCTGTGAACACCCTCCTGTCTAATTCCCCCTGTGAACACCCTCCAGATTAATTCCCCCCTGGGAACTCCCTCCTGTCTAATTCCCCCTGTGAACACCCTCCTGTCTAATTACCCCTGTGAACACCCTCCTGTCTAATTCCCCCTGTGAACACCTTCCTGTCTTATTTCCCCTGTGAACACCCTCCTGTCTAATTCCCCCTGTGAACACCCTCCAGATTAATTCCCCGCTGGAACTCCCTCCTGTCTAATTCCCCCTGTGATCACCCTCCTGTCTAATTCCCCCTGTGATCACCCTCCTTTCTAATTCCCACTGTGAACACCCTCCTATCTAATTCCCCCTTTGAACACCCTCCTGTCTAATTCCCCCTGTGATCACCCTCCTGTCTAATTCCTCCCTGTGAAAACCCTCCTGTCTAAATCCCCCTGTGAACACCCACCTGTCTAATTCCCCCTGTGAACACCCTCCTGTCTAATTCCCCCCTGTGAACACCCTCCAGTCTAATTCCCCCTGTAATCATCCTCCTGCCTAATTCCACCTGTGAACACCCTCCTGTCTAATTCCCCTGTAAACATCCTCCTGTCTAATTCCCGTGTGCACAGCCTCCTCCGGAATTCCCCCTGTGAAATCCCCGCTGTCCATGTTCCCCTGTGAACTCACTGGCGTCTAATTCCAGCTGTGAACACCCTCCTGCCTCATTCCAGCTGTGAACACCCTCCTGTTGAATTCCCCCTGTGAACACCCTCCAATCTAATTCCCCCTCTGATAACCCTCCTGTTGAATGCCCCCTGTGAACAATCTCCTGCCAAATGCCCCCTGTGAAGAGCCTCCAGTCTATTTCCACCTCTGAACACCATCCTGTCTAATTCCCCCAGTGAACACCCTTCTGTCTAATTCCTCCTGTGAACACCATCCTGTCTAATTCCAGCTGTGAACACCCTCCTGTCTAATTCCAGATGTGAACACCCTCCTGTCTAATTCTCCCTGTGAACACCCTCCAATCTAATTCCCCCTCTGATCACCCTCCTGTTGAATTCCGCCAGTGAACACCCTCCTGTCTAATTCCCCCTGTGACCACCTTTCTGTTTGATTCCACTTTTGAAAACCCAGCTGCGTCATTTGCCCATGTGAACACCCTCCTGTTTAATTCCCCCGAGAACACCCACCTGTCTAATTCCCCTGGCAAAATCTCTGCTGTCTAATGCCCACTGTGATCACCCTCCTGTGTATTTCCCACTGTGAACACTCTCTTGGCTAATTCCCCCTGTGAACACGCTCCTGGGTAATTCCCCCTGTGAACACACGCCTGTCAAATTCCCGCTGTGATGAACCTCCTGTCTAATTCCCCTTGTGAACACCATCCTGTATAATTCCCAAATTGAGCACGCTCTTGTCGAACTCCCCCAGTGAACAGAAACTGGTCTGATACGCCCTGTGAGCACACTCCTGGCTAATTCCCCCTGTGAGCACCCTCCTGGCTAATTCCCCTGTGAGCACCCTCTGGTCTAATTCCCCCAGTGAACACCCTCCTGTCTAATTCCCCCAGTAAACACCCTCTTGCCCAATTCCCCCTGTGAACACCCTCCTTTCGGAATCCATCCGTGAACACCCTCCTGTACAATTCCCCCTGTGAACACCCTCCCGTCTAAATCCCCCATGTGAACACCCTCCCGTCTAATTTCCCCTGTGAACACCCTCCCGTCTAATTTCCCGTGTGAACACCCTCTGTGTAATTCTCCCTGTGAAAACCCTCCTGCTTAATTACCCCTCTGTGAACAGCCTCCTGTCTAATTCCCCCTGCGAACACCCTCCAGTCTAAATCCCCCCTGTGAACACCCTCCTGTCTTATTTCCCCTGTGAACACCCTCCTGTCTAATTCCCCCTGTGAACACCCTCCAGATTAATTCCCCCCTGGGAACTCCCTCCTGTCTAATTCCCCCTGTGAACACCCTCCTGTCTAATTACCCCTGTGAACACCCTCCTGTCTAATTTCCCCTGTGAACACCTTCCTGTCTTATTTCCCCTGTGAACACCCTCCTGTCTAATTCCCCCTGTGAACACCCTCCAGATTAATTCCCCGCTGGAACTCCCTCCTGTCTAATTCCCCCTGTGATCACCCTCCTGTCTAATTCCCCCTGTGATCACCCTCCTTTCTAATTCCCACTGTGAACACCCTCCTATCTAATTCCCCCTTTGAACACCCTCCTGTCTAATTCCCCCTGTGATCACCCTCCTGTCTAATTCCTCCCTGTGAACACCCTCCTGTCTAAATCCCCCTGTGAACACCCACCTGTCTAATTCCCCCTGTGAACACCCTCCTGTCTAATTCCCCCCTGTGAACACCCTCCTGTGTAATTCCCCCTGTGAACACCCTCCTGTCTAATTCACCCTGTGAACACCCTCCTGCCTAATTTCCCTCTGTGAACACCCTCCTGCCTAATTTCCCCTTTGAAAACCCTCCTGCCTAATTCCCCCTGTGAACACCCAAATGTCTAATTCCCCCTGTGAACACCATCCTGTCCAATTCCCACTTTGAACATCCTAATTTCTAATTCCCCCTGTGATCACCCTCCTGTCTAATTCCCCCTTTGACCACCCTCCTGTCTAATTCCCCCTGTGAACACACCCCTGTCTAATTCCCCCTGTGATCACCCTCCTGTCTTGTTCCCCCCTGTGAACACCCTTCTGTCTAGTTCCCCCCTGTGAACACCCTCCTTTCCAATTCCCCCTGTGAATACACTCCTGTCAAATTCCCCCTGTGATCACCCTACTGTCTAATTCCGCCTGTGAACACCCTCCTGTCTAAATCCCCCCTGTGAACACCCTCCCATCTAATTTCCCCTGTGAACACCCTCCCATCTAATTTCCCCTGTGAACACCCTCCTGTCTAATTCCCCCCTGTGAACACCCTCCTGCTTAATTACCCCTCTGTGAACAGCCTCCTGTCTAATTCCCCCTGTGAACACCCTCCAGTCAAAATCCCCCCTGTGAACACCCTCCAGTCTATTTTTCCCTGTGAACACCCTCCTGTCTTATTTCCCCTGTGAACACCCTCCTGTCTAATTCCCCCCTGTGAACACCCTCCTGCTTAATTCCCCCCTGTAAACATCCTCCAGTCTAATTCCCAGTGTGAAAATCCTCCTCTCTAATGCCAGCTGTGATCACCCTCCTAACTAATTCTCCCTCTGATCACCCTCCTTTTGAAATCTCCCTGTGAACAATCTCCTGCCCAATTCCCCCTGTGAAGAGCCTCCAGTCTTATTCCACCTCTGAACACTATCCTGTCTTATGCTTACAGTGAACACCCTCCTGTCTAATTCACCCTGTGAACACACTCCTCTCTAATTCCAGCTGTGAACACCCTCCTGACTAATTCTCCCTCTGATCACCCTCCTGTCTAATTCACCCTGCGAACACCCTCCTGTCTAATTCCAGCTGTGAACACCCTCCTGTCTAATTCACCCTGTGTACACCCTCCTGTCTAATTCGCCCTCTGACTACCTCCTGTTCAATTCCCCCTGTGAACAACCTGCTGTCTAATTCCCCCTCTGAACAAGCTCCCTTCTAATTCCCCCAGTGACCACCTTCCTGTCCAATACAATCTGTGAACACCCTCAAGTCTAATACCCCCTGTGAGCACCCACTGTCTAATTCCCCCAGTAAACACCCTCCTGTTTAATTCCCACTGTGATCACCCTCCTTTCTAATTACCCCTGTGATCACCATTCTGTGCATTTTCCCCTGTGAACATGCTCCGCTCTAATTCCCCCTGTGAGCACCCTCCTGTCTAATTCCCCCTGTGAGCACCCTCGTGTCCAATTCCCCCAGTGAACACCCTCCTGTCTAATACCCCCTGTGAACACCCTCCTGTCTAATTCCTCCTGTGAGCACCATCCTGTCTAATTCCCCCTGTGAACAACCTCCTGTCTAATTCCCCCTGTGAACACCCACCCCTCTAATTCCCCTGTAAACACCCTCCTGTGTAATTCCGCCTGTCAACACCATCCTGTCCAATTCCCCATGTGACCAACTTTCTGTTTGATTCCACCTTTGAAAACCCAGCTGCGTCATTTGCCCATGTCATCACCCTCCTGCCCAATTCCCCCTGTCAACATTCTCCTGCCCAATTCCCCCTGTCAACACCCTCCTGTCCAATTCCCCCTGTCGGCACCCTCCTGTCCAATTCCCCCTGTCACGACCCTCCGGTCTAATCCCCCCTGTGAACACCATCCTGTCTAATCCCCACTGTGAACACCCTAATCTCTAATTCACCTTGTGAACACCCTCCTGTCTAATTCCCCCTGTGAACAAACTCCTGTCGAATTCCCCCTGTGACCACCCTCTTGTCCAATTCCCCCTGTGAACACCCTCCTATCTAATTCCGCCTGTGTACACCCTCCTGTCCAATTCCCCTGTGAACCTCCTCCTCTCTAATTCCCCTGTGAACACCCTCCTGTCTAATTCCCCCTGTGAACACCCTCCTGTCTAATTCCCCCTGTGAACACCCTCCAGTCTAGTTCCCCCTGTGAAAATGCTCCTGTCTAATACCACCTGGGAAAACCGTCCAGTCTAATTCCCCCTGGGAACACCCTCCAGTCTAATTACCCCTGTGAAAATGCTCCTGTCTAATACCACCTGGGAAAACCGTCCAGTCTAATTCCCCCTGGGAACACCCTCCAGTCTAATTTCCCCTTGGAACACCCTCCAGTCTAATTCCCACTGTGAACACCCTCCTGTCTAATTCCCCCTGTAAACATCCTCCTGTCGAATTCCCCCTGTGAACACCCTCCTGCCTAATTCCCCCTGTAATCACCCTCCTGTCTAATTCCTCCCTGTGTACACCCTCCTGTCTAATTCCCCCTGTGAACACCCTCCTGTCTAATTCCCCCTGTGTACGCCCTCCTGTCTAATTCCCCCTGTGAACACCCTCCTGTCTAATTCCCCCTGTAAACATCCTCCTGTCTAATTCCCCCTGTGAACATCCTCCTGTCAAATTCCCCTGTAAACATCCTCCTGTCTAATTCCCCCTGGAAACATCCTCCTGTCTAATTCCCCCTGTGAACACCCTCCTGTCTAATTCCCCCTGTAAGCATCCTCCTGTCTAATTCCCTTGTGCACAGCCTCCTTTGTAATTCCCCCTGTGAAATCCCTGCTGTCCATTTTCCCCTGTGAACTCACTGGCGTCTAATTCCAGCTGTGAACATCCTCCTGTCTAATTCCAGCTGTGAACATCCTCCTGTCTAATTCCCCCTGTGAAAACCCTCCTGTATAATTCCCCCTGTAAACATCCTCCTGTCTAATTCCCCCTGTGAACACACTCCTGTCTAATTCCCCCTGTGAACATCCTCCTGTCTAATTCCCCCTGTGAACACCCTCCTGTCTAATTTCCCCTGTGAACACCCTCCTGTCTAATTCCCCCTGTGAACACCCTCCTGTCCAATCGCCCCTGTGAACACCCTCCTGTCTCAGTCCCGATGTGAACACCATCCTGTCTAAATCACCCTGTGATCGCCCTCCTGTCTAATTCCCCCTGTGAACACCCTCCTGTCTAATTCACCCTGTGAACACCCTCCTGTCTAATTCCCCCTGTGCACACCCTCATGTCTAATTCCCCCTGTGAACACTCTCCTGCCGAATACCCCCTGTATACACCCTCCTGTCTAATTCCCCCTGTGTACACCCTCCTGTATAATTCCCCGTGTGTACACCCTCCTGTCTAATTCCCCCTATGTACACCCTCCTGTATAATTCCCCTGTGTACACCCTCATGTCTAATTCCCTCTGTGAACACCCTCATGTCTAATTCCCCCTGTGAACATCCTCCTGCCTGATTCCCCCTGTGAACATCCTCCTGTCTAATTACCCCTGTGAACATCCTCCTGCCTGATTCCCCCTGTGAACACACTCATGTCTCATTCCCCCTGTGAACATCCTCCTGCCTGATTCCCCCTGTGAACATCCTCCAGTCTAATCCCCCCTGTGAACACCCTCCTGTCCCATTCCCCCTGTGAACATTCTCCTGCCGAATCCCCCCTGTGAACACCCTCCTCTCTAATTCCCCCTGTGAACACCCTCCTGAGTAATTCCGCCTGTCAACACCCTCCTGTCCAATTCCCCCTGTGAACATTCTCCTCCCTAATTCCCCCTGTGAACACCCTCGTCTCTAATTCCCCTGTAAACATCCTCCTGAGTAATTCCGCTTGTCAACACCCTCCTGTCCAATTCCCACTGTCAACAATCTCCTGTCCAACTCCCCCTGTCACCACCCTCCTGTCCAATTCCCCCTGTCAACATCTTCCAGTCTAATTCCCCCTGTGAACATCCTCCTGTCTAATTTCCCCTGGAAACATCCTCCTATCTAATTCCTTTGTGCACAGCCTCCTCTGTAATTCCCCCTGTGAAATCCCTGCTGTCCATTTTCCCCTCTGAACTCACTGGCGTCCAATTTCAGCTGTGAACTCCCTCCTGTTGAATTCCCCCTGTAAACATCCGCCTGTCTAATTCCCTCTGTGAACACCCTCCTGTCTAATTCCCCCTGTAAACACCCTCCTGTCCCATTCCCCCTGTGAACATTCTCCTGCCGAATCCCCCCTGTGAACACCCTCCTCTCTAATTCCCCCTGTGAACACCCTCCTGTTGAATTCCCCCTGTAAACATCCGCCTGTCTAATTCCCACTGTGAACACCCTCCTGTCTAATTCCCCCTGTAAACATCCTCCTGTCGAATTCCCCCTGTGAACACCCTCCTGTCTAATTCCCCCCTGTGAACACCCTTCTGCTTAATTCCCCCCTGTAAACATCCTCCAGTCTAATTCCCAGTGTGAAAATCCTCCTCTCTAATTCCAGCTGTGATCACCCTCCTGACTAATTCTCCCTCTGATCACCTTCCTTTTGAAATCTCCCTGTGAACAATCTCCTGCCCAATTCCATTGTGAAGACCCTCCAGTCTTCTTCCACCTCTGAACACTATCCTGTCTTATGCTTACAGTGAACACCCTCCTGTCTAATTCACCCTGTGAACACCCTCCTCTCTAATTCCAACTGTGAACACCCTCCTGACTAATTCTCCCTCTGATCACCCTCCTGTCTAATTCACCCTGTGAACACCCTCCTGTCTAATTCCAGCTGTGAACACCCTCCTGTCTAATTCACCCTGTGTACACCCTCCTGTCTAATTCCCCCTCTGACTACCCTCCAGTTCAACTCCCCCTGTGAACAACCTGCTGTCTAATTCCCCCTGTGAACAAGCTCCCTTCTAATTCCCCCAGTGACCACCTTCCTCTCCAATACAATCTGTGAACACCCTCAAGTCCAATTCCCCCTGTGAGCACACACTGTCTAATTCCCCCCGTAAACACCCTCCTGTTTAATTCCCACTGTGATCACCCTCCTGTCTAATTACCCCTGTGATCACCATTCTGTGCATTTTCCCCTGTCAACATGCTCCGGTCTAATTCCCCCTGTGAGCACCCTCCTGTCCAATTCCCCCTGTGAGCACCCTCCTGTCTAATTCCTCCTGTGAACACAATCCGGTCTAATTCCCCCTGTTAGCACCCTCGTGTCCAATTCCCCCAGTGAACACCCTCCTGTCTAATACCCCCTGTGAACACCCTCCTGTCTAATTCCTCCTGTGAGCACCATCCAGTCTAATTCCCCCTGTGAACACCCTCCCCTCTAATTCCCCTGGAAACACCCTCCTGTCTAACTCCCCCTGTGAACACCCTCCTGTCTAATTCCCCCTGTGAACACCCTCCCCTCTAATTCCCCTGTAAACACCCTCCTGTGTAATTCCGCCTGTCAACACCTTCGTGTCCAATTCCCCATGTGACCAGCTTTCTGTTTGATTCCACCTTTGAAAACCCAGCTGCGTCATTTGCCCATGTCAGCACCCTCCTGCCCAATTCCCCCTGTCAACATTCTCCTGCCCAATTCCCCCTGTCAACACCCTCCTGTCCAATTCCCCCTGTCAACACCCTCCTGTCCAATTCCCCCTGTCACGACCCTCCTGTCTAATTCCCCCTGTGAACTCCCTCCGGTCTAATCCCCCCTGCGAACAACATCCTGTCTAATCCCCACTGTGAACACCCTCCTCTCTAATTCACCTTGTGAACACCCTCCTGTCTAATTCCCCCTCTGAACAAACTCCTGTCGAATTGCCCCTGTGACCACCCTCTTGTCAAATTCCCCCTGTGAACAACCTCCTATCTAATTACGCCTGTGTACACCCTCCTGTCCAATTCCCCTGTGAACCTCCTCCTCTCTAATTCCCCCTGTGAACACCCTCCTGTCTAATTCCCCCTGTGAACACCCTCCTATCAAATTCCGCCTGTGTACACCCTCCTGTCCAATTCCCCAGTGAACCTCCTCCTCTCTAATTCCCCTGTGAACAGCCTCCTGTCTAATTCCCCCTGTGAACACCCTCCTGTCTAATCCCCCTGTAAACATCCTGCTGTCTAATTCCCTTGTGCACAGCCTCCTCTGTAATTCCCCCTGTGAAATCCCTGCTGTCCATTTTCCCCTGTGAACTCACTGGCGTCTAATTCCAGCTCTGAACACCCTCCTGTCTAATTCCAGCTGTGAACACCCTCCTGTCTAATTCCAGCTGTGAACACCCTCCTGTTGAATTCCCCCTGTGAACACCCTCCAATCTAATTCCCCCTCTGATCACCCTCCTGTTGAATGCCCCCTGTGAACATTCTCCTGTCTAATTCACCCTGTGATCACCCCTCTTTCTATTTCAGCCTCTAAACACCCTTCTGTCTAACTTCTCCTCTGAAAATGCTCCTGTCTAATTCCACCTGTGAACATCCTCCTGCCTCATCCCCACTGTGAACACCCTCCTACCTAATCCCCCGTGTGAACACCCTCCTGCCTAATCACCCGTGTGAACACCCTCCTGTCTCATTCCCCCTGTGAACACCCTCCTGTCTAATTCCCCCTGTGAACACCCTCCTGTCCAATCGCCCCTGTGAACACCCTCCTGTCTCAGTCCCCCTGTGAACACCATCCTGTCTAAATCACACTGTGATAACCCTCCTGTCTAATTCCCCCTGTGAACACCCTCCTGTCTAATTCACCTGTGAACACCATCCTGTATAATTCCCCCTGTGAACAACCTCCTGTCTAATTCCCTCTGTGAACACTCTCCTGCCGAATTCCCCCTGTGAACACCCTCATGTCTATATCCCCCTGTGTATACCCTCCTGTCTAATTCCCCCGTGAACACTCTCCTGCCTGATTCCCCCTGTGAACAGCCTCCTGTCTAATTCCCCCTGTGCACACCATCATGTCTAATTCCTCCTGTGAACACTCTCCTGCCGAATACCACCTGTGTACACCCTCCTGTCTAATTCCCCCTGTGTACACCCTCCTGTATAATTCCCCCTGTGAACACCCTCCTGTCTAATACCCCCTGTGTACACCCTCCTGTATAATTCCCCCCGTGTACACCCTCATGTCTAATTCCCTCTGTGAACACCCATATTTCTAATTCCCCCTGTGAACATCCTCCTGCCTGATTCCCCCTGTGAACATCCTCCTGCCTGATTCCCCCGGTGAACATCCTCCTGCCTAATTCCCCCTGTGAACATCCTCCTGCCTGATTCCCCCGTGAACACCCTCATGTCTCATTCCCCCTGTGAACATCCTCCTGCCTGACTCCCCCTGTGAACATCCTCCAGTCTAATCCCCCCTATGAACACCCTCCTGTCCCATTCCCCCTGTGAACATTCTCCTGCCTAATTCCCCCTGTGAACATTCTCCTGTCGAATCCCCCCTGTGAACACCCTCCTCTCTAATTGCCCCTGTGAACACCCTCCTGACTAATTCCGCCTGTCAACACCCTCCTGTCCAATTCCCCCTGTGAACATTCTCCTCTCGAATTCCCCCTGTGAACACCCTCGTCTCTAATTCCCCTGTAAACATCCCCCAGAGTAATTCCGCTTGTCAACACCCTCCTGTCCAATTCCCACTGTCAACAATCTCCTGTCCAACTCCCCCTGTCAACACCCTCCTGTCCAATTCCCTCTGTCAACATCTTCCAGTCTAATTCCCCCTGTGAACATCCTCCTGTCTAATTCCCCCTGGAAAAATCCTCCTATCTAATTCACTTGTGCACAGCCTCCTCTGTAATTCCCCCTGTGAAATCCCTGCCTTCCATTTTCCCCTCTGAACTCACTGGCGTCCAATTTCAGCTGTGAACACCCTCCTGTTGAATTCCCCCTGTAAACATCCTCCTGTCTAATTCCCCCTGTGAACACCCTCCTGTCTAATTCCCCCTGTAAACATCCTCCTGTCGAATTCCCCCTGTGAACACCCTCCTGTCTAATTCCCCCTGTAAACATCCTCCTGTCTAATTCCCTTGTGCACAGCCTCCTATGTAATTTCCCCTGTGAAATCACTGCTGTCCATTTTCCCCTGTGAACTCACTGGCGTCTAATTCCAGCTGTGAACACCCTCCTGTCTAATTCCAGCTGTGAACACCCTCCTGTTGAATTCCCCCTGTGAACACTCTCCAATCTAATTCCCCCTCTGATCACCCTCCTGCTAAATGCCCCCTGTGACCAATCTCCTGCCGAATTCCCCCTGTGTACACCCTCTTGTCTAATTCACCCTGTGTACACCTTCCTGTATAATTCCCCCTGTGTACACCCTCCTGTATAATTCCCCCTGGGCACACCCTCATATCTAATTCCCCCTGTGAACACCCTCCTGTCTAACTCCCCCTGTGAACACCCTCCTGTCCAATTCCCCTTGTGAAGACCATCCTGTCTAATTCCCGCTGTGAACACTTTCCTCTCTAATTTCCCCGCTGATCACGTGCCTGACTAATTCCCCCTGTGAACAGCCTCCTGTTTAATTCCCATTGTGAACACCCTCCTGATTAATACCCCCTGTGATCACTCTCCTGTCCAATTCCTCTGTGATCACCCTCTTGTCTAATTCCCCATGTGAACACTCTCCTGTCTAATTTCCCCTGTGAACAACCTCCTGTCTAATTCCCTCTGTGAACACCATCCTGCCTAAATCCCCTTGTGAACACTTTCCTGTCTAATTCCCCATGTGAACAACCTCCTGTCTAATAGCCACTGTAGACACCCTCCTGTGTAATTCCCCCCGTGAAAAGACTCCTGTCGAATTTCCCCTGTTAACACCCTAATGTCCCAATTCCCACTGTGAACACCCTCCTGTCCCAATCCCCCTGTGAACAACCTCCTGTCCAATTCCCTCTGTGAACACCATCCTGTCCCAAAGCCCCTGTGAACACCCACCTGTCTAATTACCCCTGTGAACAAACTGCTGTCTCATTCCCTCTGTGAACACCCTCCTGTCTAATTCCCCCTGTTAACACCCTCTTGTCTATATCCCCCTGTGAACACCCTCCTGTCTAACTCCCCCTGTGAACACCCTCCTGTCTAATTCCCCTTGTGAAGACCATCCTGTCTAATTCCCGCTGTGAACAATTTCCTCTCTAATTTCCCCGCTGATCACGCGCCTGACTAATTCCCCCTGTGAACAGCCTCCTGTTTAATTCCCATTGTGAAAACCCTCCTGATTAATTCCCCCTGTGATCACTCTCCTGTCTAATTCCTCTGTGATCACCCTCTTGTCTAATTCCCCATGTGAACACTCTCCTGTCTAATTTCCCCTGTGAACAACCTCCTGTCTAATTCCCTCTGTGAACACCATCCTGCCTAAATCCCCTTGTGAACACTTTCCTGTCTAATTCCCCATGTGAACAACCTCCTGTCCAATAGCCACTGTAGACACACTCCTGTGTAATTCCCCCCGTGAAAAGACTCCTGTCGAATTTCCCCTGTTAACACCCTAATGTCCCAATTCCCACTGTGAACACCCTCCTGTCCCAATCCCCCTGTGAACAACCTCCTGTCCAATTCCCTCTGTGAACACCATCCTGTCCCAAAGCCCCTGTGAACACCCACCTGTCTAATTACCCCTGTGAACAAACTGCTGTCTCATTCCCTCTGTGAACACCCTCCTGTCTAATTCCCTCTGTGAACACCCTCCTGTCTAATTCCCCCTGTGAACACCCTCCTGTCTAATTCTCCCTGAGAACACCCTCCTGTCTCAGTCCCTCTGTGAACACCCTCCTGCCTAATTCCCCCTGTGAAGACCCTCCTGTCTAATTCACCCTGTGAACACCCTCCTGTCTCATTCCCTCTGTGAACAACGTACTGTCCAATTCCCACTGTGAACACGCTCCTGTCTAATTCCCCCTGTGAACACCCTCCTGCTTAATTCCCTCTGTGAACAACTTCCAATACTCCCTGTGATCATCCTCATGTCTACTTCCCCCTGTGAACCCCCTCCTGTCTAATTCCCCTGTGATCACCCTCATGTCTACCGCCCCCTGTGAACACCATCCTGCCTAATTCCCCTGTGAACACTTTCCTGTCTAATTCCCCTGTGATCACCCTCTTGTCTACTTCCCCCTGTGAAAACCATCCTGTCCAATTCCCCCTGTGAACGCCATCCTGTCTAATTCCCCCTGTGAACAACCTCCTGTCTAATTCCCACTGTATACACCCTCCTGTGTAATTCACCAGGTGAAAAGAGTCCTGCCTAATTCCCCCTCTTAACACCCACCTGTCCCAATCCCCCTGTGAACACCCTCCTGTCTAATTTCCCCTCTGAACACCCTCCTGTCCCAATCCCCCTGTGAACACCCTCCTGTCCCAATCCTCCTGTGAACACCCTCCTGTCTAATTTCCCCTGTGTGCAACCTCCTGTCTAATTCCCTCTGTGAACAACATCCTGCCTAATTCCCTCTGTGAACACCCTCCTGTCCCAATCCCCCTGTGAACTCCCTCATGTCTAATTTCCCCTGTGAACAACCTCCTGTCCAATTCCCTTTGTGAACACCCTCCTGTCCCAATCCCCCTGTGAACACCCTCCAGTCTAATTCCCCATGTGATCACTCTCCTGTCTAATTCCCCCTGTGATCACCCTCCTGTCCAATTCCCCAAAGTGAACACCCTCCTGTCCAGTTCCCCAAAGTGAACACCCTCCTGTCTAATTCCCCCTGTGAGCACCCTCCTGTCCAATTCCCCAAAGTGAACACCCTGCTGTCTAATTCCCCAGTGAACAAGCTCCCTTCTAATTCCCCCAGTGACCACCTTCCTGTCCAATACAATCTGTGAACACCCTCAAGTCTAATTCCCCCTGTGAGCACCCTCTGTCTAATTCCCCCAGTAAACACCCTCCTGTTTAATTCCCACTGTAATCACCTTCCTGTCTAATTACCCCTGTGATCACTATTCTGTGTATTTTCCTCTGTGAACATGCTCCGGTCTAATTCCCCCTGTGGGCACCCTCCTGTCCAATTCCCACTGTGATCACCCTCCTGTCCAATTCCCCCAGTGAACACCCTCCTGTCTAATTCCCCCTGTGAACACAATCCTGTCTAATTCCCCCTGTGAACACAATCCTGTCTAATTCCCCCTGTGAACACCCTCCTGTCTAATTCCCCCTGTGAGCACCCTCCTGTCTAATTCACCTTGTGAACACCCTCCTGTCTAATTCCACCTGTGAGCACCATCCTGTCTAATTCCCCCTGTGAACACGCTCCTGTCTAATTCCCCCTGTGAGCACCCTCCTGTTCAATTCCCCCTGTGAGCACCCTCCTGTCCAATTCCCCCAGTGAACACACTTCTGTCTAATTCCCCCTATGAACACCATCATGTCAAATTCCCCCTGTGAACACCATCCTGTTTAATTCCCCCTGTGAACAACCTCCTGTCTAATTCCCACTGTATACACCCTCCTGTGTAATTCACCAGGTGAAAAGAGTCCTGCCTAATTCCCCCTCTTAACACCCTCCTGTCTAATTCCCCCTGTGAACACCCTCCTGTCCCAATCCCCCTGTCAACACCCTCCTGTCTAATTTCCCCTGTGAACACCCTCCTGTCCCAATCCCCCTATGAACACCCTCCTGTCCCAATCCTCCTGTGAACACCCTCTTGTCTAATTTCCCCTGTGTGCACCCTCCTGTCCAATTCCCCCTGCGCACAACCTGCTGTCTCATTCCCTCTGTGAACACCCTCCTGTCTAATTCCTTCTGTGAACACCATCCTGTCTAATTCCCCCTGTGAACACCCTCCTGTCTAATTCCCTCTGTGAACACCATCCTGTCTAATTCCCCCTCTGAACACCCTCCTGTCTAATTCCCTCTGAGAACACCATCCTGTCTAATTCCCCCTGTGAACACCCTCCTGTCGCATCCCATATGTGAACACCCTCCATTCTACTTTTCCCTGTAAACAACTTCTGTCTAATTCCCACTGTATACACCCTCCTGTAGAATCCCCCCCGTGAAAAGACTAGTGTCTAATTCCCCTGTGATCACCCTCTTGCCTAATTCCCCATGCAATCACTCTCCTGTCTAATTTCCCCTGTGAACAACCTCCTGTCTAATTCCCTCTGTGAACACCCTCCTGTCTAATTCCCTCTGTGAACACCATCCTGTCTAATTCCCAGTGTGAACACCCTCCTGTCTCATTGCCTCTGTGAACAGCATCCTGGCTAATTCCCCCTGTGAACACCCTCCTGTCTAATTCTCCCTGAGAACACCCTCCTGTCCTAATTCCCCTTGTGAACACCCTCCTGTCTAATTCCCTCTGTGAACACCATCCTGTCTAATTCCCAGTGTGAACACCCTCCTGTCTCATTGCCTCTGTGAACAGCATCCTGGCTAATTCCCCCTGTGAACACCCTCCTGTCTAATTCTCCCTGAGAACACCCTCCTGTCTCATTCCCTCTGTGAACACCCTCCTGTCACATTCCCTCTGTGAACACCCTCCTGCCTAATTCCCCCTGTGAGGACCCTCCTGTCTAATTCACCCTGTGAACACCCTCCTGTCTCATTCCCTCTGTGAACAACGTACTGTCCAATTGCCACTGTGAACACGCTCCTGTCTAATTCCCCCTGTGAACACCCTCCTGTTTAATTCCATCTGTGAACAACTTCCAATACTCCCTGTGATCATCCTCATGTCTACTTCCCCCTGTGAACACCATCCTGCCTAATTCCACTGTGAACACTTTCCTGTCTAATTCCCCTGTGATCACACTCTTTTCTACTTCCCCCTGTGAACACCATCCTGTCTAATTCTCCCTGTGAACACCATCCTGTCTAATTCCCCCTGAGAACACCCTCCTGTCTCATTCCCTCTGTGAACACCCTCCTGTCACATTCCCTCTGTGAACACCCTCGTGCCTAATTCCCCCTGTGAAGACCCTCCTGTCTAATTCACCCTGTGAACACCCTCCTGTCTCATTCCCTCTGTGAACAACGTACTGTCCAATTCCCACTGTGAACACGCTCCTGTCTAATTCCCCCTGTGAACACCCTCCTGTTTAATTCCCCCTGTGAACACCCTCCTGTTTAATTCCCCTGTGATCACCCTCTTTTCTACTTCCCCCTGTGAACACCATCCTGTCTAATTCCCCCTGTGAACACCATCCTGTATAATTCCCCCCGTGAAAAGACTAGTGTCTAATTCCCCTGTGATCACCCTTTTGTCTAATTCCCCATGTGATCACTCTCCTGTCTAATTTCCCCTGTGAACAACCTCCTGTCTAATTCCCTCTGTGAACACCCTCCTGTCTAATTCCCTCTGTGAACACCATCCTGTCTAATTCCCAGTGTGAACACCCTCCTGTCTCATTGCCTCTGTGAACAGCATCCTTTCTAATTCCCCCTGTGAACACCCTCCTGTCTAATTCCCCCTGTGAACACCCTCCTGTTTAATTCCCTCTGTGAGCACCCTCCTGTCTAATCCCCCTTGTGAACACCCTCCAGTCCAATTCCCCCTGTGAACACCCTCCTGTCTAATTCTCCCTGTGAACAACTTCTGTCTAATTCCCCCTGTGATCACCCTCATGTCTACTTCCCCCTGTGAACCCCCCTTGTCTAATTTCCCCTGTGAACAACCTCCTGTCTAATTCCCTCTGTGAACAACATCCTGCCTAATTCCCTCTGTGAACACCCTCCTGTCCCAATCCCCCTGTGAACTCCCTCATGTCTAATTTCCCCTGTGAACAACCTCCTGTCCAATTCTCTTTGTGAACACCCTCCTGTCCCAATCCCCCTGTGAACACCCTCCTGTCTAATTCCCCATGTGATCACTCTCCTGTCTAATTCCCCCTGTGATCACCCTCCTGTCCAATTCCCCAAAGTGAACACCCTCCTGTCCAGTTCCCCAAAGTGAACACCCTCCTGTCTAATTCCCCCTGTGAGCACTCTCCTGTCCAATTCCCCAAAGTGAACACCCTGCTGTCTAATTCCCCTGTGAACAAGCTCCCTTCTAATTTCCCCAGTGACCACCTTCCTGTCCAATACAATCTGTGAACACCCTCAAGTCTAATTCCCCCTGTGAGCACCCTCTGTCTAATTCCCCCAGTAAACACCCTCCTGTTTAATTCCCACTGTAATCACCCTCCTGTCTAATTACCCCTGTGATCACTATTCTGTGTATATTCCCCTGTGAACATGCTCCTGTCTAATTCCCCCTGTGAGCACCCCCCTGTCCAATTCCCACTGTGAGCACCCTCCTGTCCAATTCCCCCAGTGAACACCCTCCAGTCCAATTCCCCCTGTGAACACAATCCTGTCTAATTCCCCCTGTGAACACAATCCTGTCTAATACCCCCTGTGCGCACCCTCCTGTCTAATTCACCTTGTGAACACCCTCCTGTCTAATTCCCCCTGTGAGCACCATCCTGTCTAATTCCCCCTGTGAACACGTTCCTGTCTAATTCCCCCTGTGAGCACCCTCCTGTCCAATTCCCCCAGTGAACACCCTTCTGTCTAATTCCCCCTGAGAACACAATCCTGTCTAATTCTCCCTGTGAACACAATCCTGTCTAATTCCCCCTGTGAACACAATCCTGTCTAATTCCCCCTGTGAACACACTGCTGCATAATTCCCCCTGTGAGCACCCTCCTGTCTAATTCCCCCTGTGAGCACCCTCCTGTCTAATTCACCTTGTGAACACCCTCCTGTCTAATTCCCCCTGTGAGCAACATCCTGTCTAATTCCCACTGTGAGCACCCTCCTGTCTAATTCACCTTGTGAACACCCTCCTGTCTAATTCCCCCTGTGAGCAACATCCTGTCTAATTCCCACTGTGAGCACCCTCCTGTCTAATTCCCCCTGTGAACACCCTCCTGTCTAATTCACCCTGTGTACACCCTCCTGTCTAATTCCCACTGTGAACACCCTCCTGTCTAATTCACCCTGTGAGCACCCTCCTGTCTAATTCCCCCTGTGAACACCCTCCTGTCTAATTCCCCCTGTGAACACCCTCCTGTCTAATTCACCCTGTGTACACCCTCCTGTCTAATTCCCACTGTGAACACCCTCCTGTCTAATTCCCCCTGTGAGCACCCTCCTGTCTAATTCCCCCTGTGATCACACTCCTGTCCAATTCCCAAAACTGAACACCCTCCTGTCTAATTCCCCCTGTGAACACAATCCTGTCTAATTCTCCCTGCGAACACAATCCTGTCTAATTCCCCCTGTGAACACAATCCTGTCTAATTCCCCCTGTGAACACCCTCCTGTCTAATTCACCCTGTGTACACCCTCCTGTCTAATTCCCACTGTGAACACCCTCCTGTCTAATTCACCCTGTGTACACCCTCCTGTCTAATTCCCACTGTGAACACCCTCCTGTCTAATTCACCCTGTGAGCACCCTCCTGTCTAATTCCCCCTGTGAACACCCTCCTGTCTAATTCCCCCTGTGAGCACCCTCCTGTCTAATTCCCCCTGTGATCACCCTCCTGTCCAATTCCCAAAACTGAACACCCTCCTGTCTAATTCCCCCTGGGAACACAATCCTGTCTAATTCTCCCTGCGAACACAATCCTGTCTAATTCCCCCTGTGAACACAATCCTGTCTAAATCCCCCTGTGAACACACTCCTATCTAATTCCCATTGTGAACACCCTCCTGTCTAATTCACCCTCTGAGCACCCTCCTGGCTAATTCGCCCTGTGAACACCCTCCTGTCTAATTCCCCCTGTGAACACCCTCCTGTCTAATTCCCCCTGTGAACATCCTCCTGTCTAATTCCCCCTGTGAGCACCCTCCTGTCTAATTTCCCATGTGATCACCCTCCTGTCCAATTCCCCAAAGTGAACACCCTCCTGTCTAATTCCCCCTGTGAGCACCCTCCTGTCCAATTCCCCAAAGTGAACACCCTCCTGTCTAATTCCTCCTTGTGAACACCCTCCTGTCCCATTCCCCCTGTGAACTCCCTCCTCTCTAATTCCCCTGTAAACACCCTCCTGAGTAATTCCGCCTGTCAACACTTTCCTGTCCAATTCCCCCTGTCAACACCCTCCTGTCTAATTCCTCAAGTGACCAACTTTCTGTTTGATTCCACCTTTGACAACCCAGCTGCGTCATTTCCCCATGTCAGCACCCTCCTTTTCAATTCCCCCTGTCAACAGCCTCCTGTCCAATTCCCCCTGTCAACAGCCTCCTGTCCAATTCCCCCTGTCAACACCCTCCTGCCCAATTCCCCCTTTCAACACCCTCCTTTCCAATTCCCCCTGTCAACACCCTCCTGTCCAATTCCCCCTGTCACGACCCTCCTGTCGAATTCCTCCTGTGACCACCCTCTTGTCAAATTCCCCCTGTGTCCACCCTGCTATCTAATTCCACCTGTGTACACCCACCTGTCCAATTCCCCTGTGAACCTCCGCCTCTCTAATTCCCCCTGTGAACACCCTCCTGACTAATTCCACTTGTGAACACCCTCCTGTCTAATTCCTCCTGTGAACACCCTCCTGTCTAATTCCCCCTGTGTAAATGCTCCTGTCAAGTTGCCTCGTGAACATTCTCCTGTCTAATTCCCCTTGTGAACACCCACCAGTCTAATTCCGCCTGGGAACACCCACCAGTCTAATTCCACCTGGGAACACCCTCCAGTCTAATTCCCCCTGGGAACACCCTCCAGTCTAATACCCACTTTGAAAACCCTCCTGCCTAATTCCCCACTGTGATCACCCTCCTCTCTAATTCCCCCTGTGAACACCCTCCTGTCTAATTCCCCCTGTGAACACCCTCCTGTCTAATTCCCCCTGTGATCACCCTCCTGTCTTATTCCCCCTGTGAACACCCTGCTGTCTAATTCCCCCTGTGAACACCCTCCTGTCAAATTCCCACTGTGATCACCCTCCTGTCTAATTCCTCCCTGTGAACACCCTCCTGTCTAATTCCCCCTGTGAATACCCTCCTGCCTAATTCCCCCTGTGAACACCCTCCTGCCTAATTCCCCCTGTGGACACCCTCTTGTCTAATTCCCCCTGTGAACACCCTCCTGTCTAATTCCGCATGTGAACACCCTCCTGTCTAATTCCCCCTGTGAACACCATCCTGTCTAATTCCCCCTTGAATCATCCTCCTGCCTAATTCCACCTGTGAACACCCTCCTGTCTAATTCCCCTGTAAACATCCTCCTGTCTAATTCCCTTGTGCGCAGCCTCCTCCGGAATTCTCCCTGTGAAATCCCCGCTGTCCATTTTCCCTGTGAACTCACTGGCGTCTAATTCCAGCTGTGAACACCCTCCTGCCTAATTCCCACTGTGATCACCCTCCTGTCTAATTCCTCCCTGTGAACACCCTCCTCTCTAATTCCCCCTGTGAATACCCTCCTGCCTAATTCCCCCTGTGAACACCCTCCTGCCTAATTCCCCCTGTGGATACCCTCTTGTGTAATTCCCCCTGTGAACACCCTCCTGTCTAATTCCCCATGTGAACACCCTCCTGTCTAATTCCCCCTGTGAACACCATCCTGTCTAATTCCCCCTGTGAACACCATCCTGTCTAATTCCCCCTGTGAACACCCTCCAGTCTAATTCCCCCTTGAAACATCCTCCTGCCTAATTCCACCTGTGAACACCCTCCTGTCTAATTCCCCTGTAAACATCCTCCTGTCGAATTCCCTTGTGCGCAGCCTCCTCCGGAATTCCCCCTGTGAAATCCCCGCTGTCCATTTTCCCCTGTGAACTCACTGGCATCTAATTCCAGCTGTGAACACCCTCCTGCCTAATTCCCACTGTGATCACCCTCCTGTCTAATTCCTCCCAGTGAACAC
Organism: Heterodontus francisci; assembly: GCF_036365525.1. Lineage (NCBI taxonomy): Eukaryota > Metazoa > Chordata > Chondrichthyes > Heterodontiformes > Heterodontidae > Heterodontus > Heterodontus francisci. Next base: position 541,457 of record NW_027140102.1, read on the forward strand.
CATCCTGTCTAATTCCCCCTGTGACCACCTTCCTGTCCAATTCCCCCTGTGAACACCCTCCTGTCTAATTCCCCCTGTGAACACCATCCTGTCTAATTCCCCCTGTGAACACCCTCCAGTCTAATTCCCCCTTGAAACATCCTCCTGCCTAATTTCACCTGTGAACACCCTCCTGTCTAATTCCCCTGTAAACATCCTCCTGTCGAATTCCCTTGTGCGCAGCCTCCTCCGGAATTCCCCCTGTGAAATCCCCGCTGTCCATTTTCCCCTGTGAACTCACTGGCGTCTAATTCCAGCTGTGAACACCCTCCTGCCTAATTCCAGCTGTGAACACCCACCTGTTGAATTCCCCCTGTGAACACCTTCCAATCAAATTCCCCCTCTGATCACCCTCCTATTGAATGCCCCCTGTGAACAATCTCCTGCCAAATTCCCCCTGTGAAGAGCCTGCAGTCTATTTCCACCTCTGAACACCATCCTGTCTAATTCCAGCTGTGAACACCCTCCTGTCTAATTCTCCCTGTGATCACCCTCCTGTCTAATTCCACCTGTGATCACCCTCCTGTCTAATTCCTCCCTGTGAACACCCACCTGTCTAATACCCCCTGTGAATACCCTCCTGCCTAATTCCCCCTGTGAACACCCTTCTGCCTAATTCCCACTGTGAACACCCTCTTGTTTAATTCCCCCTGTGAACACCCTCTTGTTTAATTCCCCCTCTGAACACCATCCTGCCTAATTCCCCCCTGTGAACACCCTCCTGTCTAATTCCCCCTGTGAACACCCTCTTGTTTAATTCCCCCTGTGAACACCCTCTTGTTTAATTCCCCCTCTGAACACCATCCTGCCTAATTCCCCCCTGTGAACACCTTCCTGTCTAATACCCCCCTGTGAACACACTCCTGGCTAATACCCCCCTGTGAACACCCTCCAGTCTAATTCCCCCTGTGAACACCCTCCAGTCTAATTCCCCCTGTGATCACCCTCCTGTCTAATTCCCCCTGTGAACTCCCTCTTGTTTAATTCCCCCTGTGAACATCCTCTTGTTTAATTCCCCCTCTGAACACCATCCTGCCTAATTCCCCCCTGTGAACACCCTCCGGTCTAATTCCCCCTGTGATCACCCTTCTGTCCAATTCCCCCCTGAGAACACCCTCCTGTCTAATTCCCCCTGTGAACACCATCCTGCCTAATTCCCCCCCTGTGAACACCCTCCGGTCTAATTCCCCCCTTTGAACACCCTCCTGCCTAATTCCCACTGTGAACAGCCTCCTGTTTAATTCCACCTAAACATCCTCCTGTCGAATTCCCCCTGTGAACACCCTCCTGTCTAATTCCCCCTGTGAGCACCCTCCTGTCTAATTCGTCCCTGAAAACAGCCTCCTGTCTAATGCCCCCTGTGAATACGCTCCTGTCTAATTCCCCCTGTGAACACCCTCCTGCCTAAAACCACTGTGAACACCCTCCTTTCTAATTCCCCCTGTAAACACCATCCTGCCTAATTCCCCCTGTGAACACCCTCCTGCCTAATTCCTCCTGTGAACACCCACCTGTCTAATTCCCCACTGATAACGCCCTCCTGTCTAATTCCCCCTGTGAACACCCTCCTGTCTAATTCCCCCTGTGAACACCCTGCAGCCTAATTCCCCCCTGTGTACACCCTCCTGCCTAATTCCCCCTGTGAATACCCTCCTGCCTAATTCCCTCCTGTGAACACCCTCTTGTTTAATTCCCCCTGTGAACACCCTCTTGTTTAATTCCCCCTCTGAACACCCTCCTGTCTAATTCCCCCCTGTGAAGACACTCCTGTCTAATTCCCCCTGTGAACACCCTCCTGTCTAATTCCCCCTGTGAACACCCTCCTGGCTAATTCTCCCCTGTGAACACCCTCCTGCCTAATTCCCCCTGTGAACACCCTCCTGCCTAATTCCCCCCTGTGAACACCCTCCTGCCTAATTCCCCCCTGTGAACACACTCCTGTCTAATTCCCCATGTGAACACACTCATGTCTAATTCCCCCCGTGAACACCCTCCTGCCTAATTCCCCCTGTGAACACCCTCCTGCCTAATTCCCCCTGTGAACACCCTCCTGTCTATTTCACCCCTGTGAAAACCCTCCTGTTTAATTCCCCTGTGAACACCCTCCTGTCTAGTGCCACCTGTGAATACCCTCCTGTCTAATGCCACCTGTGAATACCCTCCTGTCTAATTCCCCCTGTGAATACCCTCCTGCCTGCTGCCCCCTGTGAACACCCTCTTGTTTAAATCCCCCTGTGAACACCCTCTTGTTTAATTCCCCCACTGAACACCATCCTGCCTAATTCCCCCCCCCCCCCCCCCTGTGCACACCCTCCGGTCTAATTCACCCTGTGAACACCCTTCTGTCCAATTCCCCCCTGAGAACAACCTCCTGTCTAATTCCCCCTGTGAACACCCTGCTGCCTAATTCCCCCCTTTGAACTCCCTCCTGCCTAATTCCCCCTGTGAATACCCTCCTGTCTAATTCCCCCTGTGAACTCCCTCCTGCCTAATTCCCCCCTTTGAACACTCTCCTGCCTAATTCCCACTGTGAACAGCCTCCTGTCTAATTCCACCTGTGAACACCCTCCTGCCTAAAACCACTGTGAACACCCTCCTGTCTAATTCCCCCTGTGAACACCCACCTGCCTAATTCCCCCTCTGAACACCCTCCTGCCTAATTCCACCTGTGAACACCCACCTGTCTAATTCCCCACTGTTAACACCCTCCTGTCTAATTCCCCCTGTGATCACCCTCCTGTCTAATTCCCCCTGTGAACACCCTCCTGTCTAATTCCCCCTGCGATCACCCTCCTGTCTAATTCCACCTGTGAACTCCCTCTTGTTTAATTCCCCCTGTGAACACCCTCTTCTTTTATTCCCCCTCTGAACACCATCCTGCCTAATTCCCCCCTGTGAGCACCCTCCGGTCTAATTCCCCCTGTGAACACCCTCCTGTCTAATTCCCCCCTGAGAACACCCTCCTGCCTAATTCCCCCTGTGAACACCCTCCTGCCTAATACCCCCTGTGAACACCTTCTGTCTAATTCCCCCTGCGATCACCCTCCTGTCTAATTCCCCCTGTGAACTCCCTCTTGTTTAATTCCCCCTGTGAACACCGTCTTGTTTAATTCCCCCTCTGAACACCATCCTGCCGAATTCCCCCCCTGTGAACACCCTCCGGTCTAATTCCCCCTGTGAGCACACTCCGGTCTAATTCCCCCTGTGATCACCCTCCTGTCTAATTCCCCCCTGTGAACACCCTCCTGTCTAATTCCCCCTGTGAACACCCTCCTGCCTAATTCCCTCCTGTGTACACCCTCCTGCCTAATTCCCCCTGTGAACACCCTCCTGCCTAATTCCCCCCTATGAACACCCTCCTGCCTAATTCCCCCCTGTGAACACACTCCTGTCTAATTCCCCATGTGAACACACTCATGTCTAATTCCCCCTGTGAACACCCTCCTGCCTAATTCCCCCTGTGAACACCCTCCTGCCTAATTCCCCCTGTGAACACCCTCCTGTCTATTTCACCCCTGTGAAAACCCTCCTGTTCAATTCCCCTGTGAACACCCTCCTATTTAATGCCACCTGTGAATACCCTCCTGTCTAATGCCACCTGTGAATACCCTCCTGTCTAATTCCCCCTGTGAATACTCTCCTGCCTGCTGCCCCCTGTGAACACCCTCTTGTTTAATTCCGCCTGTGAACAGCCTCTTGTTTAAATCCCCCTGTGAACACCCTCTTGTTTAATTCCCCCTGTGAACACCCTCTTGTTTAATTCCCCCACTGAACACCATCCTGCCTAATTCACCCCCTGTGCACACCCTCCGGTCTAATTCCCCCTGTGAACACCCTTCTGTCCAATTCCCCCCTGAGAACAACCTCCTGTCTAATTCCCCCTGTGAACACCCTCCTGCCTAATTCCCCCCTTTGAACTCCCTCCTGCCTAATTCCCCCTGTGAATACCCTCCTGTCTAATTCCCCCTGTGAACACCCTCCTGCCTAATTCCCCGCTTTGAACACCCTCCTGCCTAATTCCCACTGTGAACAGCCTCCTGTCTAATTCCACCTGTAAACATCCTCCTGTCGAAATCCCCCTGTGAACACCCTCCTGTCTAATTCCCGCTGTGATCACCCTCCTGTCTAATTCGTCCCTGAAAACACCCTCCTGTCTAATGCCCCCTGTGAATACCCTCCTGTCTAATTCCCCCTGTGAACACCCTCCTGCCTAAAACCACTGTGAACACCCTCCTGTCTAATTACCCCTGTGAACACCCTCCTGCTTAATTCCCCCTCTGAACACCCTCCTGCCTAATACCCCCTGTGAACACCCACCTGTCTAATTCCCCACTGTTAACACCCTCCTGTCTAATTCCCCCTGTGAACACCCTCCGGTCTAATTCCCCCTGTGAACACCCTCCTCTCTAATTCCACCTGTGAACACCCTCCTGTCTAATTCCCCCTGTAAACATCCTCCTGTCTAATTCCCCCCTGTGAACACCATCCTGCCTAATTCCCCCCTGTGAACACCCTCCGGTCTAATTCCCCCTGTGAACACCATCCTGTCTAATTCCCCCCTGAGAACACCCTCCTGCCTAATTCCCCCTGTGAACACCCTCCTGCCTAATACCCCCTGTGAACACCTTCCTGCCTAATTCCCCCTGTGAACACCCTCCTGCCTAAAACCACTGTGAACACCCTGTTGTCTAATTCCCCCTGTGAACACCCTCCTGCCTAATTCCCCCTGTGAATACCCTCCTGTCTAATGCCACCTGTGAATACCCTCCTGTCTCATTCCCCCTGTGAATACCCTCCTGCCTGCTGCCCCCTGTGAACACCCTCCTGCCTAATTCCCCCTGTGAACACCCTCCTGCCTAATTCCCCCCTGTGAAAACCCTCCTGTTTAATTCCCCCTGTGAACACCCTCCTGTCTAATGCCATCTGTGAATACTCTCCTGTCTAATGCCGCCTGTGAATACCCTCCTGTCTATTCAACCCTATGAATACCCTCCTGCCTGCTGCCCCCTGTGAACACCCTCTTGTTTAATTCCCCCTGTGAACACCCTCTTGTTTAAATCCCCCTGTGAGCACCCTCTTGTTTAATTCCACCTGTGAGCACCCTCTTGTTTAATTCCCCCACTGAACTCCATCCTGCCTAATCCCCCCCTGTGAACACCCTCCGGTCTAATTCCCCCTGTGAACACCCTCCTGTCCAATTCCCCCCTGAGAACAACCTCCTGCCTAATTCCCCCTGTGAATACCCTCCTGTCTAATTCCCCCTGTGAACACCCTCCTGCCTAATTCCCCCCTTTGAACACCCTCCTGCCTAATTCCCACTGTGAACACCCACCTGTCTAATTCCCCACTGTTAACACCCTCCTGTCTAATTCCTCCCTGTAAACGCCCTCCTGTCTAATGCCCCCTGTGAATACCCTCCTGTCTAATTCCCCCTGTGAACACCCTCTTGTTTAATTCCCCCTGTGAACACCCTCTTGTTTAATTCCCCCTCTGAACACCATCCTGCCTAATTCCCCCCTGTGAACACCTTCCTGTCTAATACCCCCCTGTGAACACACTCCTGGCTAATACGCCCCTGTGAACACCCTCCAGTCTAATTCCCCCTGTGAACACCCTCCAGTCTAATTCCCCCTGTGAACACCCTCCTCTCTAATTCCACCTGTGAACAGCCTCCTGTCTAATTCCCCCTGTAAACATCCTCCTGTCGAATTCCCCGACTGAACACCCTCCTGTCTAATTCCCCCTGTGATCACCCTCCTGTCTAATTCCTCCCTGTGAACACCCTCCTGTCTAATGCCCCCTGTGAACACCCTCCTGCCTAATTCCCCCTGTGAACACCCTCCTGTCTAATTCACCCCTGTGAAAACCCTCCTGTTTAATTCCCCTGTGAACACCCTCCTGTCTAATGCCACATGTGAATACCCTCCTGTCTAATGCCACCTGTGAATAACCTCCTGTCTAATTCCCCCTGTGAATACCCTCCTGCCTGCTGACCCCTGTGAACACCCTCTTGTTTAATTCCGCCTGTGAACACCCTCTTGTTTTAATCCCCCTGTGAACACCCTCTTGTTTAATTCCCCCTGTGAACACCCTCTTGTTTCATTCCCCCACTGAACACCATCCTGCCTAATTCCCCCCCTGTGCACACCCTCCGGTCTAATTCCCCCTGTGAACACCCTTCTGTCCAATTCCCCCCTGAGAACAACCTCCTGTCTAATTCCCCCTGTGAACACCCTCCTGCCTAATTCCCCCCTTTGAACTCCCTCCTGCCTAATTCCCCCTGTGAATACCCTCCTGTCTAATTCCCCCTGTGAACACCCTCCTGCCTAATTCCCCCCTTTGAACACCCTCCTGCCTAATTCCCACTGTGAACAGCCTCCTGTCTAATTCCACCTGTAAACATCCTCCTGTCGAAATCCCCCTGTGAACACCCTCCTGTCTAATTCCCCCTGTGATCACCCTCCTGTCTAATTCGTCCCTGAAAACAACCTCCTATCTAATGCCCCCTGTGAATACCCTCCTGTCTAATTCCCCCTGTGAACACCCTCCTGCCTAAAACCACTGTGAACACCCTCCTGTCTAATTCCCCCTGTGAACACCCTCCTGCCTAATTCCCCTCTGAACACCCTCCTGCCTAATTCCCCCTGTGAATACCCACCTGTCTAATTCCCCACTGTTAACACCCTCCTGTCTAATTCCCCCTGTGAACACCCTCCTGCCTAAAACCACTGTGAACACCCTCCTGTCTAATTCCCCCTGTGAACACCCTCCTGCCTAAAACCACTGTGAACACCCTCCTGTCTAATTCCCCCTGTGAACACCCTCCTGCCTAATTCCCCCTGTGAACACCCTCCTGCCTAATTCCCCCTCTGAACACCCTCCTGTCTAATTCCCCCTGTGAACACCCTCCTGTCCAATTCCCCCCTGAGAACAACCTCCTGCCTAATTCCCCCTGTGAATACCATCCTGTCTAATTCCCCCTGTGAACACCCTCCTGCCTAATTCCCCCCTTTGAACACCCTCCTGCCTAATTCCCACTGTGAACACCCACCTGTCTAATTCCTCACTGTTAACACCCTCCTGTCTAATTCCTCCCTGTAAACGCCCTCCTGTCTAATGCCCCCTGTGAACACCCTCCTGCCTAAAACCACTGTGAACACCCTCCTGTCTAATTCCCCCTGTGAACACCCTCCTGCCTAATTCCCCCTGTGAACACCCACCTGTCTAATTCCCCACTGTTAACACCCTCCTGTCTAATTCCCGCCTGTGAACACCCTCCTGTCTAATTCCCCCTGTGATCACCCTCCTGTCTAATTCCCCATGTGAACACCCTCCTGTCTAATTCCCCCTGTGATCACCCTCCTGTCTAATTCCCCCTGTGAACACCCTCTTGTTTAATTCCCCCTGTGAACACCCTCTTGTTTCATTCCCCCTCTGAACACCATCCTGCCTAATTCCCCCCTGTGAACACCTTCCTGTCTAATACCCCCCTGTGAACACACTCCTGGCTAATACGCCCCTGTGAACACCCTCCAGTCTAATTCCCCCTGTGAACACCCTCCAGTCTAATTCCCCCTGTGAACACCCTCCTCTCTAATTCCACCTGTGAACACCCTCCTGTCTAATTCCCCCTGTAAACATCCTCCTGTCGAATTCCCCGACTGAACACCCTCCTGTCTAATTCCCCATGTGATCACCCTCCGGTCTAATTCCTCCCTGTGAACACCCTCCTGTCTAATTCACCCCTGTGAAAACCCTCCTGTTTAATTCCCCTGTGAACACCCTCCTGTCTAATGCCACATGTGAATACCCTCCTGTCTAATGCCACCTGTGAATAACCTCCTGTCTAATTCCCCCTGTGAATACCCTCCTGCCTGCTGCCCCCTGTGAACACCCTCTTGTTTAATTCCGCCTGTGAACACCCTCTTGTTTTAATCCCCCTGTGAACACCCTCTTGTTTAATTCCCCCTGTGAACACCCTCTTGTTTAATTCCCCCACTGAACACCATCCTGCCTAATTCCCCCTGTGAACACCCTCCTGCCTAATTCCCCCCTTTGAACTCCCTCCTGCCTAATTCCCCCTGTGAATACCCTCCTGTCTAATTCCCCCTGTGAACACCCTCCTGCCTAATTCCCCGCTTTGAACACCCTCCTCCCTAATTCCCACTGTGAACAGCCTCCTGTCTAATTCCACCTGTAAACATCCTCCTGTCGAAATCCCCCTGTGATCACCCTCCTGTCTAATTCGTCCCTGAAAACAACCTCCTATCTAATGCCCCCTGTGAACACCCTCCTGTCTAATTCCCCCTGTGATCACCCTCCTGTCTAATTCGTCCCTGAAAACAACCTCCTATCTAATGCCCCCTGTGAATACCCTCCTGTCTAATTCCCCCTGTGAACACCCTCCTGCCTAAAACCACTGTGAACACCCTCCTGTCTAATTCCCCCTGTGAACACCCTCCTGCCTAATTCCCCCTCTGAACACCCTCCTGCCTAATTCCCCCTGTGAACACCCACCTGTCTAATTCCCCACTGTTAACACCCTCCTGTCTAATTCCCCCTGTGAACACCCTCCTGCCTAAAACCACTGTGAACACCCTCCTGTCTAATTCCCCCTGTGAACACCCTCCTGCCTAAAACCACTGTGAACACCCTCCTGTCTAATTCCCCCTGTGAACACCCACCTGTCTAATTCCCCACTGTTAGCACCCTCCTGTCTAATTCCCCCTGTGATCACCCTCCTGTCTAATTCCCCCTGTGAACACCCTCCTGCCTAATTCCACCTGTGAACACCCACCTGTCTAATTCCCCACTGTTAGCACCCTCCTGTCTAATTCCCCCTGTGATCACCCTCCTGTCTAATTCCCCCTGTGAACACCCTCCTGTCTAATTCCCCCTGCGATCACCCTCCTGTCTAATTCCCCCTGTGAACACCCTCTTGTTTAATTCCCCCTGTGAACACCCTCTTCTTTTATTCCCCCTCTGAACACCAGCCTGCCTAATTACCCCCTGTGAACTCCCTCCGGTCTAATTCCCCCTGTGAACTCCCTCCTGCCTAATACCCCCTGTGAACACCTTGCTGCCTAATTTCCCCCTGTGAACACCTTCCTGTCTAATAACCCCCTGTGAACACTCTCCTGTCTAATACCCCCCTGTGAACACACTCCTGTCTAATTCCCCCTGTGAATACCCTCCTGTCTAATGCCACCTGTGAATACAATCCTGTCTCATTCCCCCTGTGAATACCCTCCTGCCTGCTGCCCCCTGTGAACACCCTCCTGCCTAATTCCCCCTGTGAACACCCTCCTGCCTAATTACCCCCTGTGAAAACCCTCCTGTTTAATTCCCCCTGTGAACACCCTCCTGTCTAATGTCACCTGTGAATACCCTCCTGTCTAATGCCGCCTGTGAATACCCTCCTGTCTATTCAACCCTATGAACACCCTCCTGCCTGCTGCCCCCTGTGAACACCCTCTTGTTTAATTCCCCCTGTGAACACCCTCTTGTTTAAATCCCCCTGTGAGCACCCTCTTGTTTAATTCCCCCTGTGAGCACCCTCTTGTTTAATTCCCCCACTGAACTCCATCCTGCCTAATCCCCCCCTGAGAACAACCTCCTGCCTAATTCCCACTGTGAATACCCTCCTGTCTAATTCCCCCTGTGAACACCCTCCTGCCTAATTCCCCCCTTTGATCACCCTCCTGCCTAATTCCCACTGTGAACACCCACCTGTCTAATTCCCCACTGTTCACACCCTCCTGTCTAATTCCTCCCTGTAAACGCCCTCCTGTCTAATGCCCCCTGTGAATACCCTCCTGTCTAATTCCCCCTGTGAACACCCTCCTGCCTAAAACCACTGTGAACACCCTCCTGTCTAATTCCCCCTGTGAACACCCTCCTGCCTAATTCCCCCTGTGAACACCCACCTGTCTAATTCCCCACTGTTAACACCCTCCTGTCTAATTCCCCCCTGTGAGCACCCTCCTGTCTAATTCCCCCTGTGATCACCCTCCTGTCTAATTCCCCCTGTGAACACCCTCCTGTCTAATTCCCCCTGTGATCACCCTCCTGTCTAATTCCCCCTGTGAACACCCTCTTGTTTAATTCCCCCTGTGAACACCCTCTTGTTTAATTCCCCCTCTGAACACCATCCTGCCTAATTCCCCCCTGTGAACACTTTCCTGTCTAATACCCCACTGTGAACACACTCCTGTATAATACCCCCCTGTGAACACCCTCCAGTCTAATTCCCCCTGTGAACACCCTCCAGTCTAATTCCCCCTGTGAACACCCTCCTCTCTAATTCCACCTGTGAACACCCTCCTGTCTAATTCCCCCTGTAAACATCCTCCTGTCGAATTCCCCGACTGAACACCCTCCTGTCTAATTCCCCCTGTGATCACCCTCCTGTCTAATTCCTCCCTGTGAACACCCTCCTGTCTAATGCCCCCTGTGAACACCCTCCTGCCTAATTCCCCCTGTGAACACCCTCCTGCCTAATTGCCCCTGTGAACACCCTCCTGTCAAATTCCCCCCGTGAACACACTCCTGTCTAATAACCCCCTGTGAACACCCTCCAGTCTAATTCCCCCTGTGAACACCCTCCAGTCTAATTCCCCCTGTGAACACCCTCCTCTCTAATTCCACCTGTGAACACCCTCCTGTCTAATTCCCCCTGTAAACATCCTCCTGTCGAATTCCCCGACTGAACACCCTCCTGTCTAATTCCCCCTGTGATCACCCTCCTGTCTAATTCCTCCCTGTGAACACCCTCCTGTCTAATGCCCCCTGTGAACACCCTCCTGTCTAATTCCCCCTGTGAACACCCTCCTGCCTAATTGCCCCTGTGAACACCCTCCTGTCAAATTCCCCCCGTGAACACCCTCCTGTGTAATTCCCCCTGTGAACATCCTCCTGTGTAATTCCCCCTGTGAACACCCACCTGCCTAATTTCTCCCTGTGAACACCCTCCTGCCTAATTTCCCCTGTGAAAACCCCCCTGCCTAATTCCCCCTGTGAACACCCACCTGTCTAATTCCACCTGTGAACACCATCCTGTCCAATTCCCCCTGTGAGCATCGTAAAGTCTAATTCCCCCTGTGACCACCCTCCTGTCTAATTCCCTCCTTTGAACACCCTCCTGTCTAATTCCCCTTTGAACACCCTCCAGTCTAAATCCCCCCTGTGAACACCCTCCTGTCTAATTTCCCCTGTGAACACCCTCCTGTCTTATTCCCCCTGTGAACACCCTCCTGTCTAATTCCCCCCTGTGAACATCCTCCTGCTTAATTCCCCCCTGGGAACACCCTCCTGTCTAATTCCCAGTGTGAACACCCTCCTGCCTAATTCCCCCCTGTTATCACCCTCCTGTCTAATACCCCCTGTGAACACCCTCCTGTCTAATTCCCCGTGTGATCACCCTCCTGTCTAATTCCCCCTGTGATCACCCTCCTTTCTAATTCCCCCTGTGAACACCCTCCTGTCTAATTCCCCCTGTGATCACCCTCCTGTCTAATTCCTCCCTGTGAACACCCTCCTGTCTAATTCCCCCTGTGAACACCCACCTGTCTAATTCCCCCTGTGAACACCCTCCTATCTAATTCCCCCTGTGTACACCCTCCTGTCTAATTCCCCCTGTGAATACGATCCTGTCTAATTCCCCCTGTGAACACCTTCCTGTCCAATTCCCCCTGTGAACACTCTCTTGTCTAATTCCCCCTGTGAACACCCTCTTGTCTAATTCCCACCGTGAACACCCTCTTGTCTAATTCCCCCTGTGAACATCCTCCTGCCTAATTCCCCCTGTGCTCACCCTCCTGTCTAATTCCCCCTGTGAGCACCCTCCAGTCTAATTCCCCCTTTAAACATCCTCCTGCCTAATTCCACCTGTGAACACCCTCCTGTCTAATTCCCCTGTAAACATCCTCCTGTCTAATTCCCTTGTGCACAGCCTCCTCTGGAATTCCCCCAGTGATATCCCTGCTGTCCATTTTCCCCTGTGAGCTCACTGGCGTCTAATTCCAGCTGTGAACACCCTCCTGCCTCATTCCAGCTGTGAACACCCTCCTGTTGAATTCCCCCTGTGAACACCCTCCAATCTAATTCCCCCTCTGATCACCCTCCTGTTGAATGCCCCCTGTGAACAATCTCCTGCCATATTCCCCCTGTGAAGAGCCTCCGGTCTAATTCCACCTCTGAACACCATCCTGTCTAAGTCCCCTGTGAACACCCCCCTGTCGAATTCCCCCAGTGAACACCCTCCTGTCTAATTCCCCCTGTGACCACCTTTCTGTTTGATTCCAACTTTGAAAACCCAGCTGCGTCATTTGCCCATGTGAACACCATCCTGTCTAATTCCCACTGTGATAACCCTCCTGTGTATTTCCCACTGTGAACACTCTCTTGGCTAATTCCCCCTGTGAACAACATCCTGTCTAATTCCCCCATTGAGCACGCTCTTGTCGAACTCCTCCAGTGAACACAATCCGGTCTAATTCCCCCTGTGAGCACCCTCCTGGCTAATTCCCCCTGTGAGCACCCTCTGGTCTAATTCCCTTTGTGAACACCCTCCTTTTTAATCCCCCCTGTGAACACCCTCCTGTCTAATCCCCCCTGTGAACACCCTCCTATCTTATTCTCCCTGTGAACAACTTCTGTCTAATTCCCCCAGTGATCACCCTCATGTCTACATCCCCCTGTGAACCCCCACCCGTCTATTTCCCGCTCTTAACATCTTCCTGTCTAATTCCCCCTATGAACACCCTCCTGTGTAATTCTCCGAGTGGACACACTCCTGCCTTATTCCCCCTGTGAACACCATCCTGTCTAATTCCCCCTGTTAACATCCTCCTGTCTAATTCTCCCTGTGAACACCCTCATGTCCAATTCCCCCTGTGAACACCCTCCAGTGTAATTCTCCGAGTGGACTCACTTCTGTCTAATTCCCCCTGTGAGCACCCTCCTGTATAATTCCCCCTATGCACAATCTTCTGTCCATTTCCAAACTGTGAACACTCTACTGTCTAATCCCCCCGGTGAACAACCTCCTATCTAATTCTCCCTGTGAACAACTTCTGTCTACTTCCCCCTGTGATCATTCTCATGTCTACTTCCCACTATGAACCCCCTCCTGTCTCATTCCCGCTCTGAACATCCTCCTGTCTAATTCCCCCTGTAATCACCCTGCTGTGTAATTCTCCACGTGGACACACTCCTGCCTTATTCCCCCTGTGAACACCATCCTGTCTAATTCCCCCTGTTAACATCCTCCTGTCTAATTCTCCCTGTGAACACCCACCTGTCTAATTTCCCCTGTGAACACCCTCCTGTCTAATTCCCTCTGTGAACACCCTCCTGTCTAATTCCCACTGTGAACACGATCCTGTCCAATTCCCCCTGTGATCACCCTCCTTTTTCATTCCCTCTGTGAACACCCTCCTGTCTAATCCCCTCTGTGAACACCCTCCTATCTAATTCTCCCTGTGAAGAACTTCTGTCTAATTCCCCCTGTGAACACCCTCCTGTGTAATTCCCCCGTCAACACCCTCCTGCCTAATTCCCCCCGTCAACATCCTCCTGTCTAATTACCCCTGTCAACACCCTCCTGTCTAATTCTCCCTGTGAACACCCTCATGTCCAATTCCAACTGTGAACACCCTCCTGTGTAATTCTCCGAGTGGACACACTCCTGTCTAATTCTCCCTGTGAACACCCTCCTGTCTAATTCCCCCAGTGAACACCCTCCTGTGTAATTCTTGCTGTGAACAACCTCCTGTCAAATTCCAGATGTGAACGCTCCACTGTCTAAATCTCGCTGTGAACACCCTCCTGTTTAATTCCCTCTGTGAACACCCTCCTGTCTAATCCCCCCTGTGAACACCCTCCTATCTAATTCCCCCTGTGAACAACTTCTGTCCAATACCCACTGTGAACCCCTTCCTGTCTAATTCCCACTGTGAACACCCTCTGTCTAATTCCCCATGTGAACACCCTCCTGTCTAATTTCCCCTGAGAACAACCTCCTGTCTAATTCCCTCTGTGAACACCATCCTGCCTAATTCCCCCTGTGATCACTCTCCTGTGTAATTCCCCTGTGATCACCCTCTTGTCTAATTCCCCATGTGAACACCATCCTGCCTAATTCCCCCTGTGATCACTCTCCTGTCTAATTCCCACTGTGAACACCCTCTGTCTAATTCCCCATGTGAACACTCTCCTGTCTAATTTCCCCTGAGAACAACCTCCTGTCTAATTCCCTCTGTGAACACCATCCTGCCTAATTCCCCCTGTGATCACTCTCCTGTCTAATTCCCCTGTTATCACCCTCTTGTCTAATTCCCCATGTGAACACTCTCCTGTCTAATTCCCCCTGAGAACAACCTCCTGTCTAAATCCCTCTGTGAACACCATCCTGCCTAATTCCCCCTGTGATCACTCTCCTGTCTAATTCCCCTGTGATCACCCTCTTGTCTAATTCCCACTGTGAACACCCTCTCTCTAATTCCCCCTGTGATCACCCTCATGTCTACTTCCCCCTGTGAACCGCCTCCTGTCTCATTCCCTTGTGATCACCCTCTTGTCTAATTCCCCATGTGAACCCACTCTGTCTTATTCCCCATGTGAACACTTTCATGTCGAATTCCCCCTGTGAACACCATCCTGTCTAATTCCCCCTGTGAACAACCTGCTGTCTAATTCCCACCGGATACACCCTCCTGTGTAATTCCCCCCGTGAAAAGTCTCCTGTCTAATTTCCCCTGTTAACACCCTCCTGTCTAATTTGCCCTGTGAACAACCTCCTGTCCAATTCCCTCTGTGAACACCCTCCTGTCCCAATCCCCCTGTGAACACCCTCCTGCCTATTTCCCCCCGTGCACAACCTCCTGTCTAGATCCCACTCTATACACCCTCCTGATTAATTCCCCCCGTGAAAAGACTCGTGACTAATTCCCGCTGTGAACACCCACCTGTCTAATTCCCACTGTGAACACCCTCCTGTCTAATTCCCACTGTGAACAGGCTCCTGTCTAATTCCCCCTGTGAACACCCTCCTTTTTAATCCCCCCTGTGAACACCCTCCTGTCTAATTCCCACTGTGAACACCCTCCTGTCTAATTCCCACTGTGAACACGCTCCTGTCTAATTCCCCCTGTGAACACCCTCCTTTTTAATCCCCCCTGTGAACACCCTCCTGTCTAATCCCCCCTGTGAACACCCTCCTATCTTATTCTCCCTGTGAACAACTTCTGTCTAATTCCCCCTGTGGTCACCCTCATGTCTACATCCCCCTGTGAACCCCCTCCCGTCTATTTCCCGCTCTGAACATCTTCCTGTCTAATTCCCCCTATGAACACCCTCCTGTGTTATTCTCCGAGTGGACACACTCCCGCCTTATTCCCCCTGTGAACACCATCCTGTCTAATTCCCCCTGTTAACATCCTCCTGTCTAATTCTCCCTGTGAACACCCTCATGTCCAATTCCCCCTGTGAACACCCTCCAGTGTAATTCTCCGAGTGGACTCACTTCTGTCTAATTCACCCTGTGAGCACCCTCCTGTATAATTCCCCCTATGCACACTCTTCTGTCCATTTCCAAACTGTGAACACCCTACTGTCTAATCCCCCCGGTGAACAACCTCCTATCTAATTCTCCCTGTGAACAACTTCTGTCTACTTCCCCCTGTGATCATTCTCATGTCTACTTCCCCCTATGAACCCCCTCCTGTCTCATTCCCGCTCTGAACATCCTCCTGTCTAATTCCCCCGTCAACACCCTCCTGTCTAATTCCCCCTGTCAACATCCTCCTGTCTAATTACCCCTGTCAACACACTCCAGTCTAATTCTCCCTGTGAACACCCTCATGTCCAATTCCAACTGTGAACAACCTCCTGTGTAATTCTCCGAGTGGACACACTCCTGTCTAATTCTCCCTGTGAACACCCTCATGTCCAATTCCAACTGTGAACACCCTCCTGTGTAATTCTCCGAGTGGACACACTCCTGTCTAATTCTCCCTGTGAACACCCTCCTGTCTAATTACCCCTGTCAACACCCTCCTGTCTAATTCTCCCTGTGAACACCCTCATGTCCAATTCCAACTGTGAACACCCTCCTGTCTAATTCTCCCTGTGAACACACTCCTGTGTAATTCTCCGAGTGGACACACTCCTGTCTAATTCTCCCTGTGAACACCCTCTTGTCTAATTCCCACTGTGAACACCCTCTGTCTAATTCCCCCTGTGATCACCCTCATGTCTACTTCCCCCTGTGAACCGCCTCCTGTCTCATTCCCTTGTCATCACCCTCTTGTCTAATTCCCCATGTGAACCCACTCTGTCTTATTCCACATGTGAACACTTTCCTGTCTAATTCCCCCTGTGAACACCATCCTGTCTAATTCCCCCTGTGAACAACCTGCTGTCTAATTCCCACCGTATACACCCTCCTGTGTAATTCCCCCCGTGAAAAGTCTCCTGTCTAATTTCCCCTGTTAACACCCTCCTGTCTAATTTCCCCTGTGAACAACCTCATGTCCAATTCCCTCTGTGAACACCCTCCTGTCCCAATCCCCCTGTGAACACCCTCCTGTCTATTTCCCCCCCGTGCACAACCTCCTGTCTAGATCCCACTCTATACACCCTCCTGTTTAATTCCCCCCGTGAGAAGACTCGTGACTAATTCCCGCTGTGAACACCCACCTGTCTAATTCCCACTGTGAACACCCTCCTGTCTAATTCCCACTGTGAACACCCTCCTGTCTAATTCCCACTGTGAACACGCTCCTGTCTAATTCCCCCTGTGAACACCCTCCTTTTTAATCCCCCCTGTTAACACCCTCCTGTCTAATCCCCCCGGTGAACACCCTCCTATCTTATTCTCCCTGTGAACAACTTCTGTCTAATTCCCCCTGTGATCACCCTCCCGTCTATTTCCCGCTCTGAACATCTTCCTGTCTAATTCCCCCTATAATCACCCTGCTGTGTAATTCTCCACGTGGACACACTCCTGCCTTATTCCCCCTGTGAACATCCTCCTGTCTAATTCCCCTTGTCAACACCCTCCTGTCTAATTCTCCCTGTGAACACCGTCATGTCCAATTCCACCTGTGAACACCCTCCTGTGTAATTCTCCGAGTGGACACACTCCTGTCTAATTCTCCCTGTGAACACCCTCCTGTCCAATTCCCCCAGTGAACACCCTCCTGTGTAATTCTTGCTGAAATCAACCTCCTGTCAAATTCCCTCTGTGAACACTCTACTGTCTAATTCTCGCTGTGAGCACCCTCCTTTCTAATTCCCCCTGTGAACACCCACCTGTCTAATTCTCGCTGTGAACACCCTGCTGTGTAATTCCCCCTATGCACACTCTCATGTCCATTTCCAAGCTGTGAACACCCTCCTGTCTAATTCTTGCTGTGAACAACCTCCTGTCAAATTCCACCTGTGAACACCATCCTGTCTAATTCACCCTGTTAACACCCTCCTGTCGAATTCGGCCTGTGATCTCCCTCCTGGATAATTCCCCCTGTGATCACCCTCCTGTGCAATGGGTAGGCGGTCGTGTAGTAGTATTATCACTGGACTTGTAACCCAGAGACCCAGGGTATTTCACTGGGGACATGAGTTCGAATCCCACCACAGCAGTAGTTGCAATCTGAATTTAAGTAATATATCTGGAATTAAAAGCTAGTCTAATTATGGTCATGAAACCATTGTCGATTGTTGTAAAAACGCATCTGGTTCATTAATGTCCTTCAGGGAAGGTAATCTGCTGTCCTTACCTGGTCTGGCCTACATGTGTCTCCAAAACCACAGCAATGTGGTTAACTCTTACATGCCCTCTGAAATGGCTGAGCAAGCTACTCAGTTGTACCTAACCACTACAAAGTCAATAGAAAGGAATGAAACCGGACGGACCAACCGGAATCGACCTAGGCACCGGAAATGACAACGGCAAACCCAGCCCTGTCGACCCTGCAAAGTCCTCCTTACTAACATCTGGGAGCTTGTGCCAAAGTTGGGAGAGCTGTCCCACAGGCTAGTCAAGCAATAGACTGACATAGTCATACTCACGGAATCATACCTTAAAGACAATGCCCCAGACACTGCCATCACCATCCCTGGGTATGTCTTGTCCCACCGGCAGGACATAACCACCAGAGGTGGTGGCACAGTGGTATACAGTAGGGAGGGAGTTTCCCTGGGAGTCCTCAACATCGACTCCGGACCCCATGAAGTCTCAGGGCATCAGGTCAAACATGGGCAAGGAAACCTCCTACTGATTACCACCTACCGCCCTCCCTCTGCTGATGACTGAGTACTCCTCCATGTTGAACACCACTTGGAGAAAGCACTGAGGGTGGCAAGGGCACAAAATGGGTGGGGGACTTCAATGTCCATCACCAAGAGTGGCTCGGTAGCACCACTCCTGACCGTGTTGGCCGACTCCTGAAGGGCATAGCTGCTAGACTGGGTCTGCGGCAGGTGTTGGGGGAACCAACACGAGGGAAAAACATACTTGAACACATCTTCACCAATCTGCCTGCCGCAGATGCTTCTGTCCATGACAGTATTGGTAGGAGTGACCACAGCACATTACTTGTGGAGACGAAGACCCGCCTTCACATTGGGATACCGTCCATCGTGCTGTGTGGCCTAACACCGTGCTAAATGGGATAGATTTTGAACAGATCTAGCAATGCAAAACTGGGCATACATGAGACACTGTGGGCCATCAGCAGCAGCAGAATTGTACTCATCCACAATCTGTAACCTCATGGCCCGGCATATCCCCCACTCTACCATTACCATCAAGCCAGGAGACCAACCCTGGTTCAATGAATAGTGCATGAGGGCATGCCAGGAGCAGCACCAGGCATAGCTCAAAATGGGTTGACTCCCCAAAGCCTGTCCCCCATCTACAAGGCACAAGTCAGGAGTGCGATGGAATACTGTCCACTTGCCTGGATGGGTGCAGCTCCACCAAAAGTCAAGAATCTCGACACCATCCAGGACAAAGCAGCCCGCTTGAGTGGCACACCATCTACAAACATTCACTCCCTCCACCACTGACGCAGAGTGGCAGCAGTGTGTACCATCTACAAGATGCACTGCAGCAATGCACTAATGTTCCTGAGACAGAAACTTCCAAACCCGCCACCTCTACCAACTAGAATGGCAAGTGCAGCAGATACATGGGAACACCAGCACCTGCAAGTTCCCCTCCAAGTCACACACCATCTGACTTGGAACTAAATAGCCGTTCCTTCACTGTCGCTGGGTCAAAATCCTGGAACTCCCTTCTTAACAGCACTGTGGGTGTATCTACCTAACATGGTTTGCAGTGGTTCAAGAAGGCAGCTCAGCACCACCTTCTCAAGGGCAATTAGGGATGGGCAATAAATGCTGGCCTGGACATCGAAACCCACATCCCATGAATGAATTAAAAAAAACTTAAGACTCAAAGCTGCTGATGTAATGTGTTTGTTCAGGTGAGTGTAAGTAGTAGCAATGATCAGGGGTATAACCGTGTCAGTGGAGACTTATCCCCTGTATAAATCAGGACCCACTAGAATTGATCAGCTCAGAGTGTCTGCTGGAGCTGTGGGTTCCAGGCTGACAGAAGTCTCTGCTTCTCACAGAAATGGGATATTTAGTAATGCTTCAGATCGCATTGATTTATTATCCTGTACTTGCAGCAATTGGAGTTCCTGGTAAGCCTGTATATCAGTTGATAATGGTGTAACTCGATGTTTACTGTGCTGCTGTACACGGTATTATTTACCACTGTGTTTTACACAGCCACCTGTTCTTTACCAACAATTTACAGATGGAATCTCTTGATTGTCTACTCTTACAGTCTTGCAGGAGCTGCATTATATTTAATGGTATTGGTTTTAGTAACCCTGGAATAGTTACTGGATTATTGTGTTTATCTAATGTATTTGGATCAGATGTCTCGGTTAGGATCAAGAATAAGAGCATCAGGAGATTTTCACAGTTTCGTGATGTGCAACTAACCGGTCCTGGAATATTTTTATGATTTTTTTTCGCTGTTTGATAACAAGACCTCCCACAATGTCAATGCTACAAGGAGGCAGCACAATATTCTCCCAACCCAATAACATGGTTCTGTTTAACAGGTGTTTCAATGTATTTATTGGTTATCACTGTTATAAAATATATTGTGTATGTCTGACACTGCTTCAGAGGTCTGGCTGCTGAGTTGAGTTTGCTGCTGCCTCTTTCACATCTCCTTCTCTGCTTCACTGTGGAGTCTTCACTGCCACTGGAATTCATTGTAAAATAGAAAGTATTGATGTGATGTTTTATTGGTTTACACTCGATCAGTTGGAATCAAGAGTCTTTCCATTTATCGGTAGATTATCAGCTGCACCGCTGATGTTGGTGCTTTATTAAATAAACAATCCCACATTCTAACGGTGTACTTTATAATTCCAGGAGAAGGAATTTGAATGATTGTGTGGTTTCTTTGGAAGAAGCTTTCGATTCTGTTTATTCCATGCATTGAAGATGAAGTGAAGAGGGTAGGTGAACAGGTGGTGATTTGTGTGCTCTGTAGACACATTAAATTATTCACAGAGATTTCACCATTCAACAAATCAACTCTGATAATAGAATCATTGAACCTGGGGCTGGTGAACAGGCGCAGAATGTGAGGAATAAATCGCAAGTGAAAAGTGGCATGAAGTAACAGTTTGCAGGGTGTGAGGAGTCCAGACAGTGAGGGAGGGTAACTTTGAAAAGGAGCAGGGAGAATGAAACAGAGGGAAAAAGATAACCAGAAGGAAAGTGACAGAGGAAGCATCAGAGGTGTGAATAAATCACTAACATTAAGTGCTGGAATATCCAGAGAAGTTAGTCAGAGAAACTGCGAGTTGAAGTTATCAGTTGTCAGATTGAGTTAATTTTACTGAAGGACTCGATCCCTCAGTGTTTATTTCTGTCAGGTCCAAATTTTGTTTTGCAGAAGGTTCCTATTCCTTACTTAGTGTATTGACTATATTGTATAATCAATGAAATGTTGTCCAGCACCAATAACTACAGGTATTATTGTTTGAATGTATTCATTGAGTTGTGTTACTGGGATTTCTATATTAGTTTTGCACGAACGCTTTGCTGCAGTCACTCCCGCTGAATCTCAACCTCTCCTCTCACTGTATTGAATCCTTTGTCTCCTCATCCATTGCTTCAGTTTATACACTTTCCCAAACCATCTGATCTTGTCTCCTCTCCTGCTCCAACATGACGAGAGTGGTCCCAAAGGAAGAGTGCTAAATATGGGGAAGGCCAACTATGCCAAAATTCGGCAGGAGCTGGGGAATGTAGATTGGGAGCAGCTGTTTGAAGGTAAATCCACATGTGATATGTGGGAGGCATTTAAAGAGTGGTTGATTAGCGTGCAGGAGAGACATGTTCCTGTGAAAATGAGGGATAGAAATGGCAAGATTAGGGAACCATGGATGACAGGTGAAATTGTGAGACTAGCTAAGAGGAAAAAGGAAGCATACATAAGGTCTAGGAGGCTGAAGACAGATGAAGCTTTGAAAGAATATCAGGAATGTAGGACCAATCTGAAACGAGGAATTAAGAGGGCTAAAAGGGGTCATGAAATATCTTTAGCAAACAGGGTTAAGGAAAATCCCAAAGCCTTTTATTCATATATAAGGAGCAAGAGGGTAAAGAGAGAAAGGATTGGCCCACTCAAGGACAAAGGAGGAAAGTTATGCGTGGAGTCAGAGAAAATGGGTGAGATTCTAAATGAGTACTTTGCATCGGTATTCACCGAGGAGAGGGACATGACGGATGTTGAGGTTAGGGACTGATGTTTGATTACTCCAGGTCAAGTCGGCATAAGGAGGGAGGAAGTGTTGGGTATTCTAAAAGACATTAAGGTGGACAGGTCCCCAGGTCCGGATGGGATCTATCCCAGGTTACTGAGGGAAGCAAGAGAGGAAATAGCTGGGGCCTTTACAGATATCTTTGCAGCATCCTTAAACACGGGTGAGGTCCCGGAGGACTGGAGAAATGCTAATGTTGTCCCCTTGTTTAATAAGGGTAGCAGGGATAATCCAGGTAATTATAGACCGGTGAGCCTGACGTCAGTGGTAGGGAAGCTGCTGGAGAAGATACTGAGGGATAGGATCTATTCCCATTTGGAAGAAAATGGGCTTATCAGTGATAGGCAACATGGTTTTGTGCAGGGAAGGTCATGTCTTACCAACTTAATAGAATTCTTTGAGGAAGTGACAAAGTTGATTGATCAGGGAAGGGCTGTAGATGTCATATACATGGACTTCAGCAAGTCGTTTGATAAGGTTCCCCATGGTAGGCTGATGGAGAAAGTGAAGGCGCATGGGGTCCAAGGTGTACTGGCTAGATGGATGAAGAACTGGCTGGGCAACAGGAAACAAAGTAGCAGAGGAAGGGAGTTTCTCAAAATGGAGACGTGTGACAAGTGGTGTTCCAGAGGGATCCGTGCTGGGACCACTTGTTTGTGATATACATAAATGATTTGGAGGAAAGTATAGGTTGTCTGATTAGCAAGTTTGCAGACGACACTAAGATTGGTGGAGTAGCAGAGACTGAAGGGGACTGTCAGAGAATGCTGCAGAATATAAATAGATTGGAGAGTTGGGCAGAGAAATGGCAGATGGAGTTCAATCAGGGCAAATGTGAGGTGATGCATTTTGGAAGATCCAATTCAAGAGTGAATTATACAGTAAATGGAAAAGTCCTGGGGAAAATTGATGTACAGAGAGATTTGGGTGTTCAGGTCCATTGTTCCCTGAAGGTGGCAACGCAGGTCAATAGAGTGGCCAAGAAGGCATACGGCATGCTTTCCTTCATTGGACGGGGTATTGAGTACAAGAATTGGCAGGTCATGTTACAGTTGTATAAGACTTTGGTTCAGCCACATTTGGAATACTGCGTGCAGTTCTGGTCACCACATTACCAAAAGGATGTAGATGCTTTGGAGAGGGTGCAGAGGAGGTTCACCAGGATGTTGCCTGGTATGGAGGGCGATAGCTATGAAGAGAGGTTGAGTAGATTAGGATTATTTTCATTCGAAAGGCGGAGGTTGAGGGGGGACCTGATTGAGGTGGACAGAATCATGAGAGGTACAGACAGGGTGGATAGCAAGAAGCTTTTTCCCAGAGTGGGGGATTCAATTACTAAGGGTCACGAGTTCAAAGTGAGAGGGGTATTGTTTAGGGGGGATATGCGTGGAAAATTCTTTATGCAGAGGGTGGTGGGTGCCTGGAATGCGTTGCCAGCGGAGGTGGTAGACGCAGGCACGATAGCGTCTTTCAAGATGTTTCTCGACAGATACATGAATGGGCAGGAAGCAAAGAGATCCAGACCATTAGAAAATAGGCGACATGTTTAGATAGAGGCTCTGGATTGTCGCAGGCTTGGAGGGCCGAAGGGCCTGTTCCTGTGCTGTAATTTTCTTTGGTCTTTGTTCTTTAACCATTTCCTTCTCTCCCTCCCAATCTCACTCACTGGCTCCACCTCCAGACGCCTCTTCCAAATAAGTCCTAACCATAAAAGTCACTGCAGCATCTCTGGGCCTTTTCTCTTTCTGTACCAGCCCCTGTCGGCTCTCTGAACCCACAGCAACAAATCAGCTGCACCTTCCGCTGCCTCCAAACCTTCCTGACCAGCAGTCTGGAGACATATTCCCATTTGACCCATTGGATTCCATCTTTGTAAAACCCCTTCTCATTTCCACACCAGTACTGCATCCTCACTCAGTACTTCCAGTAGATCTGGTGCTGACTTTATTCACTTTCTGCATCAATTTCCCAATACATTATCAATAATTGTGTTTCAAACATTTCACGGTGACAAGGTCACTGCCCAGGTCAATGAATCAGTTTTCACTGTTAAATGCAGCAACCAAGCTGGAAATTTCAGCCCAGATCCTCTCAAACTGCTGCTTTGTCTCCAGGTCTGATCAGTAATTTCTCTGCTTCCTTTTTTCTCTCTTCCAGTTAACTTGGTGGCGATTGTGATCCTGTCCCGAGGAAAGTGCGGTCTCTCCAAATGTATCACTGTCTACCTGGTGAGAATGGCCGTGTCTGATCTCCTGGTCGTTATCACTGGTCCCATATTGTTGCGGATTGCTTCAATTTATTTCCCATATTCATTCCTGTTCATTACTCCTGTGTGTTCTCTCAGCATCGTTCTGAGATTATATTATTGAGAATCTGAGCTATTGAGTTGGGACTTGCTCTGCCTCCCTCTCACCATCTCCATCTGCTGGTGTCCCGGTCTCACTGCAGTTACTGCCACCTCTCACCATCTCCATCTGCTGGTGTCCCTGTCTCACTGCAGTTACTGCCCCCTCTCACCAGCTCCATCTGCTGGAGTCCCTGTCTCACTGCAGTTACTGCCCCGTCTCACCATCTCCATCTGCTGGTGTCCCTGTCTCACTGCAGTTACTGTCTCCCTCTCACAATCTCCATCTGCTGGAGTCCCTGTCTCACTGCAGTTACTCCACCCCCACCCCTCACCATCTCCATCTGCTCGTGTCCCTGTCTCCCTGCATTTATTGTCCCCTCTCACCATCTCCATCTGCTGGTCTCTCTATCTCACTGCAATTACTGCCTCCCTGTCACCGTCTCCATCTGCTGGTGCTCTGTCTCCCCCAGTTCCCCAATTATTGGTGCCTCTCCCGATCCCCTTTGAGTCAGAGGGATAGAAACAGAGTGTGAGGGACAGAGAAAAATAGTGACATTGAGAGAAACAGAGCGAGAGGGAGAGAAAGACACAGGGGGAGGGAGAGAAACAGATGCAGAGGGACAGGGAGAGAGACAGTGACAGCGGGAGAGAGACAGAGAGAGAAACAGAGTGGGATATGGAGAGGCAAAGACACAGAGTTTTAGTAGAAACATTTTCAGCTGATAATGTTGAAAATAAATTTAAATATCTTTTTATCCTGGGACTCCATACTGAAAAAAAACTGGCTGCGCTAAGCAATGTCATTTGAAAGGAAACATTGAAGCCAGTTGTTGACTCAATTGGTAGTAATCTTGTCTCTGTGTTATATGGAGGGGAGAAGTCCATTGTCATGTTTAATATGGATGAGAAATTGACGTTCTGTTTAACTCTCGTTCTTGAAATGTTGTCAGTGAGAAGTGAGGAAAGTGCCGGCAGACCCTGAGTCACTTTAGCAGCAGGGCACAGATGTAGATGTACAAAGGGACCTGGGTGTCCTCATCAATACGTGCTGAAAGCTGACATGCAGGTGCAGCAAGTAATTAAGATGGCTAATGGTATGTTAACCTTTATCACAAGAGGATGTGAATACAGGAAAAGAGGAGTCTTGCTTCAGTTGTACAGAACCTTGGTTAGACCGCACCTGGAATACTGTGTGCATTTCTGGTCCCCTTACCTTAAGAAGGATATCATTACCATAGAGGGAGTGCAACAAAGGTTCACCAGACTTCTTCCCGGGATGACGGGACTGTCCTACGAACAGAAATTGGGGAAACTGGCCCTGTATTCTCTAGAGTTTCGAAGAATGAGAGGTGAAATCAATGAAAATTACCAAATACATAGAGGGATAGACAGGATAGATGGAGGTAAGATGTTTCCCCTGGTTGTGGAGTCTAGAACCAGGGGATGCAATTTCAAAGTAAGGGGGAAGCCACTCAGTATAGATATAAGAAGAAATGTCTTTACTCAGAGCGTTGTAAATATTTGGAATTCTCACCCCCAGAGGGCTGTGCAAGCTCAGTCATTGAGTATGTTCAAAGTAAAAACTGACAGATGTCTAAATACAAATTAAATAAAGAGATATGGGGATAATGTGGGAAACGAGCATTGAAATGGAAGATCAGACATGATCGTGCTGAATGGTGGGGCAGGCTCGATGGGCTGAATGGCCTAATCCTACTCCTATGTTCCTATGGAAGTGGAGAAAGGGTGTGAGGCGGCCCTGGCACACATACACACAGGGACACAAACTCACATACAGACACACAAAGGAAGCGGGAGAGAGAGACAGACAGAGAGAAAGAGAGAAAGGCAGAGTGAAAGAAACAGACAGAGAGATTGAGAGAGAAGGAGCAACAGAGAGAGGGAGAGTCAGAGGCAGAGGGAGAGACAGAGTGAGGGAGAGACAGAGAGAGAGGGATAGACAGAGGGGGAGAGAGAATCAGAGAGGGGGAGATTCAGAGTGAGAGGGAGATTCAGAGAGAGAGAGTCAGAAAGAGAGGGAAAGTCAGAGAGAGAGGGAAAGACAGAGGGAAAACACAAGAAGACAAGAAATAGAAGCAGGGGTAGACCATATCTCCCATCAGGCCTGCTCCGCCATTCAATAGAATCATGGCTGATCTTAGGATTCAACTCAGCTTCCCGCCTCGTCCTCACATCCCTTGATTCCATGAGAGGCTAAACTTCTGTCTATCCCAGCCTTAAATGTATTGAACGAAGGAGCATCCACTACCCTCCGGGGTAGAGAATTGCAAAGATTCACAACCCTTTGAGTGAAGTAATTTATATTCATCTCAATCCGAAATGATCAGCCCCTTATTCTGAGACTGTGCCCTCTTGTTTTAGATTCCCTGACCTGCGGAAATAATCTCTCAGTGTCTACCGTTTCCAAATCCTTTAGAATTTTATATGTTTCAAGGAGATCTCCTCTCATTCTTCTAAACTCCATAGAATACAGGCCTAGTCTATTTAATCTCTCTCTTTCCCTCAGAACTGTCTGTTTCTGCACCCTCTTTCGAATCGTATCCTTCAGTTTATATCACCTCACCTTATTCTTCCTACCTGTGGAGGATGTGGGTATGGTCCTTAATGACTACATCGCATCTGTCTTCACAAAAGAGGGGACGATTCTGACATTGCCATCAAGGAGGAAGGGTTTGAAATATTGGATGGGATAAACAGTGAGAGAGGAAATATTGAGGGGTTTAGCATCTTCGAAAGCTGATAATTCACCAGGCTCGGACTGTTAAGAGATGCAAGTGAGAAAACAGCAGAGGCTTTGACCATCATTGTCTGATCCTCTCTGGTTACAGGCGTGGTGCCAGAAGACTGGAGGACTGCTAATGTTGTACTGTTGATGAACAAGGGAGAAAGTAATAGACTGATTGATTACAGGCCACCCAGCCTAATCACAGTGGAGGGCAAATTATTGGGAAAATTTCTGGTAAACAGCATGAATCGTCATTTCCAGCACAGTCAGCATGGATTTGTTAAGTGAATATCGTGTCAGAATAGTTTGTTGATGTCTTTGAGGGGGTAGGTTGGAGGGTCGATGAGGATCGTGACTCATCACCGGCTTCTCAAGGGCAATCAGGGATGAGCAATAAATGCTGGTCTTGTCATTGATTTCCAGATCCCGTGAATGAATTTAGCACAGTGTCAGCTCCTGTACCTGTGCAGTACACAGTGGGTACAAAGGAATGATTCACTCCTGTGTCTGTGCTCTGTCATGTTCTAAGCACTTACCTACACGCCTTTCCACCTGTCCATAAAACCTTGCTCACATTGATGGTCACACATATGCCATACAGATTAATATCCGCAGTGAACATTTTTAATCGTTAGATTTCACCTGAAACTGAACAGAAGATAGAGAGTGTCAGAATAGCCCCGTGCTGTAGCTGTCCTGGGAGGGTTTGATGGGGGCAGTGTCGAGGGAGATTTACTCTGCATCAACCCCTGTTTTTTATATGTCGAGGGGGGATTTATTCCTCAGGCCCCCTTTTTATACATTTTTTAAATAACTTTTTAAAAATCGAATGAATAAACCAAAAAATCAAATTAATATGCTATTCTCGGCATCGACGATGCACTCCAGTCCCTGCAGTGCCCACCAGTCGCAGAAGGCCTCAAGTTGACACCACCTGCTCCTTCTCCAAGGACACCCAGGCACGAACCTAACTGCGGAACAGGGGCAGGCAATCAGGGCGGACGGATCCCCCGATGGCCCGCAGCCTGGACCTGTGAGTTGCTACCTTCACCAGGCGCAGGAGCAGACAAAAGAGGAGATCCTCCTCCTGGCCCATGCCCCCTCTCACCGGGTACCCAACGATCAGGAGTGTGGGACAGAAGTGCAACCCGAATTTGAGGAGCAGCCCCTTCAAATACTCAAAGAGGGGCTGCAAACTCGCACACTCCATATATACGTGGAACACGGACTCATCCAGGCCACAGAAATTACAAGCAGCCTGGGAGTCCGTGAACCTACTTAAAAGCCTATTGCACGGGACTGCCCTGTGCAACACCCTCCACCCTCCAACCCAGGTCACCGATGTAAAGGTAGAGGACTCCCGCATAGAGAGACCTCTACCCGGGTATCCCCTCGCCGCCAGATGGCAACACGAACTACCAGGGCATGTCTGGCCAGCTGTCGAGGGTGAGGAAGTGGAGATGTGCAGGAGCAGCCCATACAGGAAACCCCTCTGCGCCGTTTGGAATGGCATGGAGGGCATTTCCGAGGGGCTATTCAGGTTGTGTGGGAATGACTCCCAAGGAGGGTTTCGGGGCATGGGTCTGATGAGCAGTTATAGCTGAGCGGGGGTCAGCTCGTCACTGCTTCAGCTACTCCTCCACCCACCGGTCCATCAACAGAGCCGCCTGTCCAGTCAGCAGAGGCGCTCTCCTCCGCTCAACGGGGGAGCGCCCTGACTTGAGGCAACCATGCTCCAGACTCTGAATAGATCATGGTAAAAGACAGGCAACTCCCTCAGAGAGGCATGGCTAACGGACTCCACCAGGAGCTGCGTGTCGTCTTGAAGGCAGTGACACTAGCGGAAAAAATACATCGGAAGTGCACACCTTCTGGGAGGATGCTTGGCATACAGGTATCTCTGCAGGGTCCAAAGGCGGGGAGTTGCAGCCTGGGTGCAGACACACACCAGCGACTGGCCGCCCTCCTCAATTGGGAGACTCAGGACCACGGCAGAGACCCAGTGTTCCCTCTTGCCCTGGAAGAAATTGTCAAGCTTCTTCTGGATCTTGGTGGTGAATGCAGGGGGTGGGGCCAAAGTGACCAACCAGTACCACAGCATCGAGGCCACCATTTGGTTTATGACCAGCGCTCGGCCTCTGTAAAAAAGCACTCGGAGCAGTCCTGTTCAGCGCCCCAGTCGAGTGGTGACTTTCGCCTCCAACTCCTGCCAGTTTGCCGGTCAGGTTTCCTCAGTGGGGTTAAGGTGGACTCCCAGATAGAAGAGGTGCTTGGTGCTCCACGCAAAAGGTGTTAACCCGTCTGGTAGCAAGTCCATCCGCCACTGAAGCACCAGGAGTCCGAATCATTTCTCCCAATTGAGCCTTGCGGTGGACGCGGTGGGTGCAGATCACCCCTTAGGCAGCAGGACGATGACCACCCTGCACCACGAGAGGGGCATCTGCCCGGTCGCCAGGCTTTCCCCCAGGTCACGTGCATAATCATCCCCCAGAATGTCCCAGTACGCCCTGAGGAACTCCATGGTCAGCCCATCCAGCTCTGGGGATCTGCCCTGGTGGAGGGTGCCGGTCAGCTCCGCCAATGTGAGTGGAGCCTCCAATACTTCGCGCCCTCCGGGCTAACATTCAGCAGCTCCTCTCACAAAGCTCTGTGTGCATCCTTGCTGGTCGGATCCAGAAGGAACAACGCACTGTAATAAGAACGGACCAGGAGGCCCATTCCCTCTAGATCTGTGTTGGAGGATTCGTCGTCGGCCAGCAGCTCAACAAGCTGCTTATGGACACGCCGCCATCTTTCTTTGACTTTGCAGCCTTGATGGTGGTGGTGCCTGGGGGTACCTGGGGATCTGAAACGGGAGACAGCTCCCCACCAACAGATGGGCCCTGCACCTCAGGGTCCTGTGTCACCTCTGTGATGGGATGCCTTCTCCTCTTTTTCCACACTTGGGCGCAGAGGCTCTGAGACCTCCATGTCAATAGAGGCCTCCGTCTCTGCACCCTCCTTTTTTCCAGTTGCCCTGGGCCTTAGCCCAGCCCTGGGGCAGCAGGTTTCCCTGGGATCGGTCCTTGGGCTGAGTTCAGGCTCGGGTTGTACCACAGTGTCCAGGGGACGCCTCTCAGTGTTTAATTTGCCTCCGCAGCTTCCTTCCACTCAGGCGGGCACCCCCTCCCCACCGGAGGCCGTGAAAACCACATATTCCGGAACCGATTGAACAGTGGCTTTTGGAGGTGGAGGGAAGTGGGAGAAGGAGCAGCAGTGTTTCGCTGGACCGCTGAGGTGCAGTTGACAGCCGGGAGGTTAGGGCAGTCCTTACGAACATGCCCCACACCCTTGCAGACATGGCACCATGCCCCATCCAAGGTTCAGAAGTCGGTGCAGGCCGTCCCCTGGAACTCCACATTGAAATGGCCATCCGTGAACTCCTCCTGTGCCAGCTGCATAAATAATTGGCGGCGGAAGGTGTACACTTGCCAAAGGCTGTTCTCCCGAAGACAGAGCTGGACTGGGGTGAGCCCTGTCTTTACTTCCCCCTGATGGTGCAGGTGGGGAAGGAGGAGCTCACCAGGAATGAAGGGTGGGACATTTGACAGAATGACCCTTTTGCAGTGGCCTCCAGGGGTCCACTGGCAGAAAGGTCCCACCCACGGTGAGCCCGTTGCTCAGGGCAAGGGACACCGCCCGTTTGGTCTTCAGGAAAAACACTGCATTCCCGACATCTTTGAGGCAGCAATAAAGACCGAAGGGCCGACAACCTTGGCCATTGCCTTCGCACATATCTCCATTGACATAGTAGGGTGGACGTAGCTCTTCACCCCAGGCTTCGATGTTCACAGCGCAAACGGTGACAGGGCAACAGGTGCAGCTGCAGCAGCGGCAGCAGCATACGTGTGAGAAGGCCCCACCACCAGCAAAGGGGGGCTTCCTTGGGTTCGAAGAGCTGCGCCCAATCTTAAGAAACAAAGTACACAACAGTTTTCTTTTAAACTTAAGCAATATGATGGAGGGATGGGAGTAGAGGAGGATCGGGCTGAAAAGGACCAGGACAGGAGTGGATAGGTGGCCGAGTGATGGAAGGGAGAGAAGGGCTGCAAGGATGTTACTGTGCAATTGGTGGTTGGAGAACCTCGCTGAAGAAGCCACAGTCCAGTCTTCCCAGGAGTGTTCTTCACCCCAGTCAGATGGAGCCGCCCGGTTCTCTCCTTTTCATGCTGCTCTATAAAGACTGTCTGCAGCCGGGCAACTCCAGATATCCTGAGCCACACAGTTGGGGGTGGGGAGGGAGCCCCCTTTGTGCAGGATGGAAGTAAAACATAAGAGCAAGTACTGGGTTGGAGTGAGAGGGGAAATCAGCTAGGGTTCCTGCTCCTGATCACTGTCCAGTGACCGCTAGGTTAGAGATAGGGGAAATCTGCCATGGTTCCTGCTCCTGATCACTGTCCAGTGACCCCTGGGTTAGAGAGTGAGAGAGGGGAAATCAGCCAGGGTTCCTGTTCCTGATCACTGTCCAGTGACCGCTAGGTTAAAGAGAGAGCGGAAATCAGCCAGGGTTCCTGCTCCTGATAACTGCCCAGTGACCGCTGGGTTAGAGATAGGGGAAATCAGCCAGGGTTCCTGCTCCCGATCACTGTCCAGTGACCCCTGGCTTGGAGAGAGAGGGGGGGAGGTCAGCCAAGGTTCCTGCTCCTGATCACTGTCCAGTGACTCCTGGGTTAGAGATAGAAGACATCAGCCAGGGTTCTTGTTACTGATCATTGTCCAGTGAACTCTGGGTTAGAGAGAGAGAGAGAGGAATTCAGCCAGGGTTCCTGATCCTGATCACTGTCCACTCTGATTAATGTCTGCCCCTTCACTACCCTGCACCTTTGCTTTTTCATTACCTTTCGATTTTTTAAACTTCTTTTCAATTAAACCCTCCCGCCTCCAGCTATTTAGTTTAAAGTCTTATCGACAGCCATAGATATATGATTCACCAGGACACTGGTCCCAGC
This sequence comes from Heterodontus francisci, assembly GCF_036365525.1. NCBI lineage: Eukaryota > Metazoa > Chordata > Chondrichthyes > Heterodontiformes > Heterodontidae > Heterodontus > Heterodontus francisci. Next base: position 573,437 of record NW_027140102.1, read on the forward strand.
AGAGTTCAAAGGAAGCCCATCCCAATGGAACAGCTCTCTGCTTACCCAGTACTCGTACCCATGAATCGGAACTCATTTCTCCCACCCCAATCTTTGGGCCACGTATGTACCTCTCTAATCTTATCTACCCTACATCAATTTGCACGTGGCTCAGGTAGTAATCCGGAGATTATTAGCTTTGTTGTTCTGCTTTTTTAGTTTAGCCTCGAGCTGCTCAGAGTCCCTCAGCAGAACCTATTTCCTAGTCCTACCTATTCATTGGTACCTACGTGGACCACGACAACTGGATCATTTCCCACCCACTCCAAGATCCTCTCTAATCCCGAAGGGATGTCCTTAGCCGTGGCACCAGGTAGGTAACACAGCCTTCTGGACTCTCTATCTTTGCTACAGAGAACAGTATCTATTCCCCTAACTATGCTCTCCCCTATTACAACTACATTTCTCTGTTCTCCCCCAATGAATGATGCTCTGAACCATGGTACTGTGGTCAGTTCGCTCATCCTCCCTGTAGTCTGTGCCCTTGTCCACGCTGGGAGCAAGAACCTCGTACCTGTTGGACAAGGGCACTGACTGAGGCTCTTCTGAAGCTAAATTCTGGATCCCATACTTGCCTCACTCGCAGTCACACCCTCCAGTCACTGACCACGGTCCAAATTTGATGTAATTAATCTAACAACTGTGACTGCCTCCTGAAAAACAGTGTCCAGGTAACTCTCCCCCTCCCTGATGTGTCGCAGTGTCCGCAGCTCAGACTCCAGCTCATCAACTCTGAGCCGTAGGTCCTTGAGCAGCCAACACTTGCTGTCGATGTGGTCACCGTGAATCGCATAGACGTCCACCAACTCCCACATACTACAGATACAACATATCGTCTCCCCAGCCATCTCTATTCTATTTAATTAATTCATTTGGATTTCAGTATTTAAAAAAAAGAATTATTTAAGTGTACTCTTAACCTGTAATGACGTCTCCAGATTTACTCACTTGGCTGAAACAAAAGAAAACACAAAAAGAGAGACGGAGCAAAGAAATATCCACCAATCACTTAACAGCTCTCCTGTGACATCACAATTTAATTTCTGCTGGTCAAGCAGGTCCGCTGAACAGAACAGAGCGATTTCACCACCGTCACTGCTTCTGGTATCGGGCCTCGGCTCTTTTATCTCCCAGCTCCTCTCGCCTGTGTGTTCCCACTTTCAGCACCACGGCGGCTGATTCTTAAACTGCGTCCCCTTGTTCTAGTCACGTATGTTGGCCTTCGGTACAAGGGGTTTTGTGTACAGGAGTAAAGAAGTCTTGCTGCAATTGTATAGAGCCTTGGAGTCAAGCAGAGAATGGGAAAGAGAGGGACAAAGAGAGAGAATGAGTGAAATGACTCAACACAATGCAGAAACACCACATACAACATAAACTCAGTTGTGACATTCCACTAAATTCACCTTTTAAAATATCCTATTCAATCTGCTCTGCTGCCATTTCAGGCAGCGCATTCCAGATCACAACAATTCAATATTTCTCCTCATTCTTCTCGTCTGGTCCTTTTACCGATTATCTTAAACCTGTGCCCCTTTGGTTACTGACTCTCCTGACACTGGAAACATTTTCTCCTTATTTACTCCGTCAAAACTCATCATCATTGTGAACATCTTGACTAAATCTCCCTCGTACCCTTCTCTGCTCTGAGGAGAACATTCCCAGTTTCTCCTGTCTCGCCACATTAACTGAAGTCCCTCATCCCTGGGACCATTCTAGTCAATCTCCTCTGAACTTTTCGGAAAGTCATCATGTCCTTTGCAAAGTGTGGTGCCCTCACAACTGGACACAATACTCCAGTTGAGGCCGAACCAGTGTTTTCTAAAGGTTGAACATGGCTTCCTTGTTTTTGTACTCTATGCCCTCACAGTGTGCACAATTATCTGAACATGGAGTGTGAGAGTGTGAGGGACACAATGTGTGCAATTACTGGAACATGGAGAGTGAGCGTGTGAGGGACACAGTGTGTACAATTACTGGAACATGGAGAGTGAGAGTGTGAGGGACACAGTGTGTACTAATGCTGGAACATAGAGACTGAGAGTGCGAGGGATACAGTGTGCACAATTAGAGCACATGGAGAGTGAGGATGTGAGGGACAAAGTGTGTACAATTACTGGGACATGGAGACTGAGAGTGTGAGGGGCACAGTTTGTGCAATTACTGGAACATGGAGAGTGACAGTGTGAGGAACACAATGTGTACTAATGCTGGAACATAGAGACTGAGAGTGCGAGGGATACACTGTGCACAATTAGAGCACATGGCGAGTGAGGATGTGAGGGACAAAGTGTGTACAATTACAGGGACATGGAGACTGAGAGTGTGAGGGGCACAGTTTGTGCAATTACTGGAACATGGAGTGTGAGAGTGTGAGGGTCACAGTGTGTGCAATTACTGGAACATGAGGAAGCAGCAACTTTGTGACACCTTGTGTAGAATTGCCGAATTGCTGTTTCCACGAAGTTGTGAAATTTTTGTCAGTGTCTTTCCTGCTGTGTTGCCTTTCACCATTCGTTGTTTGCACAATTCTGGGCGGAGTTAGCTTCCACTTGCCCCGTGGCTGACCAGCATCGATTATAATTTGCTGAGTTATCAGGAAGGATGTTTCAGTGTGTATATAAACTCACTCCAGGAGCTAGGAAACCACCGAATGATTTCACTGCTGCTGTTCACATTGAAATCTCAGAACATCTACAACATCGCAGTCAGGATGAACACGATTATCTTGTTTGATAAGACACAATTCTCTGGTGAAGGGAAGGATTTTATGGACAGTGTACCTGACCTTGGTTCTGCCTCCTTCTCCTCACTGAAAGTGGAGGGGAAACACTGGGTCGCTTACACCGTCACAAACTGCACCGGAGAGTTGACTGTTTATGGTGCAGGAGATCATGCAAATCTTGGTGAAATGGATAGAAAGATTCAAATCATTGCGCCTGGTGAAGGAAAATGTACTGGACCCAGAAATCGATTTATAGGAAGACATCAATATTCAAGGTGACAGCCGTCACATCACTGAAACCATTAGCGACCTGAGTGTTATTGGGTTCAATACTCGGACCTCATCCCATGTGGTGAAGGCAGGTCTTTGGGTTCATTAGCAGGTGGTGAATTTTAATGGGGCGCTCAAGCTCCTCTTTCAGGGTGAAAACTGGCCTAATTACAGCATTTTTGGCTGCGATAATAAGCTGTCTTGTGTCAGTTTCTTGCAGAACGGTGATCACAAAGTGTGAAAACTCAGCTGGAGAAGGGTATGAGCAGGTCGGTGCCCAGGCTGATCCGCTCTGAATGCTTCATGCCCACTTCTGACAGACTGTCCTCCCCTTTAATAAAGACACTGTCTGCAAGATAGAGTCTGCACCGAACATCTTTCACCAAATACTGAAACAGCTCCATGCAAACTGATTCCAAAATCTGTGTAACTCTGTGAAGCTCCACATTACTGTCCCTCGGTACAGGTCGGATTTGTAACTTTGCTTTTGCTCTGTCAGTTCAAAACCAATCAAATAAAATTCAAAGGCTGCAAAGTCATCACCAATGTTTCCGTTTGAGTTTCTCTGTCATTTTATGAAATATTTGTTAATTCAAACAGCAGGAAATGTTTGCAAGTAAGGCTTTAAATTTTTCCAGTGACACAGAGCATCTTAAATAGCCAGGTACAGGTGAGAGTCTGAGAAGGAGAATTAAATCCCTGCAAATTCAGGCACATTCCCGAGACATTGTCTCACAAGACTGGTCTCACATAACTGAGTCTGCTTCTAAATTTGAGCACGTTTCAGTGCTGCAGTCTGTGCAATAATATTGAAAATACATCCTACAGAGCCGAGCAGAAGGCAGAAATGGTGTCTGCTTCCACAGGAGCACAGGAAGCTGAGAGGTGATTTAGTAAAACTTTTTTAAACAGCAAGGCCTTTTTTCAGAGAATAGGGAAAGATTCGGTTCACGGGTTCGTGATAAGGGGTCATCAATTTAAATTTTTTGTTGTGAATGAAGATGGATATTGGGAGCATTATCCACACCACCTTCACTTATTTATTATTTTTATTCATGGGAGGTGTGCATCACTGGCAAGACCAGCATTTGTTACCCATCCCTAATTACCCTTGATAACTGAATGGACATTTCTAATGGCATTTAACAATCAACCACATTGCTGTGGGTCTGGAGTCACATGTAGGCCAGACCAGGTAAGGACAGCAGATTTCCTTCCCTAAAGAACATTAATGAACCAGATCGGATTTTACAGCAATCGATGATTGTGTCATATCAGCATTACAAAGAATAGCTTTCAATTCCAGATTTTTATTAATTAATTAAATTGAAATTCCACCAGCTGCCGTGATAGGAATTGAACCCGTGTCCCCTGGGTATCAGCCTGGAACTCTGGATTACTAGTTCAGTGACATTACCACTCTGGAGGTCTCGCCTCCAACAGTCAGTGTGAGGAGCTCATGAACTTCCTCACTAAGATTCAGACCATGTGATCAGCTGACTCTGCTACTTCCCTCCCTTCCCCTTGCCGACCGAGCTAAACTCCCTCTAAGACACCCCATCCGCCTTCCCGTCCTGGACCTGAACTTGTATCCTTCTCTATCTTCTCTCCCCTTGTGCACTTCCTCAGCTCATCTTGTACAGTAGGCCCACCTCCTGCTCTCTCACCCCCTATTCCCACTGAACTGCTGACCACCCAACTTCCCCAACTGGTCCCCATGTGAGCAGGGGTCGGCAAAGTGTCCGTACACGGACTCCAGTGTCAGTGGTAAAAGTGTTGAGGTCTGGGACTGTTAATTTCAGAGATGAGAAATTTCCCATTGGCTTCTGTTTTCCCACCAGAGCAGCTTTAAAAAGGAATGCACCTGTCAGTTTTACAGCTGGATTGGAATTTTTAAGTTCAGATCTTTATCTAATGCTCATTAACAATCCTTTCCAAATTCACAGCTTAGTGCAGGAACAGCAGCTTCCAAACCCTGGACAGATTCGGGGCTTTCCGGCTGGTTCTGATTTTTTTTAAAGCCCTCTGGAAAACCATGAATCTGTCTGAAGTTCAGAAACTGCTGTTCCTACTCTCAGCAACAGTCAGAGAGAGAGGGGGGGTGCAAAGAGAGATGGGGGACAGTGATGAGGGAGAGAGAGAGAGAGAGGCCAGAGAGTGAGGAGAGAGAGAGAGGGGGCTGACAGTGATGGAGGGACAGAGAGGAGGGGAATAGAGAGAGAGGGAGACAGAGAGGGAGAGAGAAAGGGCAGGGGGGTGTCAGTGGGAGAGAGCGGAACAGAGAGAGAGGGACAGAGAGAGGAGGAATGAGAGAGAGAGGGAGCAGAGTGATACTGACGGACAGAGAGAGGGGCAGCAAGATAGAGGGGGCAGAGACTTGGTGACAGAGAAGGGGAATGACATGGGGGATGACACAGAGCGAGGGGACAACATAGAGAGGGGGTACAACAGGGAAGGAAGAATCGGGAGAGGGTTGACATATTGGGAGGGGGAGAGAGACAGACAGAGAGAAAGAGAGGGGACGCAGACAGCAAGAGGCAGCGAGAGTGGGAGGAAACAGCAAGAATTAGTAAAGAGATAGAGGGGGGAGAGTGATAGAGAGTGACAGAGCGATAGCTGGGCAGAGGGAGAGGGGGGACTGAGAGGGAGGTGACAGACAGGGGAAACGAAACGGGAGATGACACAGATGGTGAGGAGACAACACAGAGAGGCGATAGAACAGAGAAGGGGGAACAGAGAGAGGCCTGACACGGATTGATTCCATCTCCCCCATCCTCACTCACATTTCCTCCCCCCACCCTGCACTCTGTCTCCCTCTCTCCCTTTCCCACATTCCCCCTTCCCACTTGCCCACACTCCCCCTCCCCCACTTCCTTTCCCCCCTCATCCTCACTGTCACTCATTCACACTCACTGCCAGCACTCTCTCTCTCCGTCTCTGTCTCTCTCTCACTCTCTCTGCCCCTCAAGCTACTGCTGTCAGTCATCGCCAATTCCCTGGGCCTTGAGTTCGGCCTGCACATTCTCCAGATAATAACAGTCAGGCAAGCCATAGCAGGTCAGGTTAGAGCCAAGTTCCGTGCTGTGGTGGATCTCATTGCATACGACAGTGCGCAACTCTCTTATTGTGCTGGATGTCCCAGTGGCGCAGTGTAGAGCTCTCTCTACACTGTTCACATCAAACACTCCCAGTGACACCAGCAAATGGAGATGGTGAGAGGGGGCAGTAACTGCAGTGAGACAGAGACACCAACTGATGGAGATTGTGAGGGGGGACAGTAACTGCAATGAGACCGGGACACCAGCAGATGGAGATGGTCAGAGACGGACAGTGACTGCAGTGAGACAGGGACACCAGCAGATGGAGTTGATGAGGGGGGACAGTAACTGCAGTGAGAAAGGGACACCAGCAGATGGAGATGGTGAGAGGGGTCAGTAACTGCCCAGAGAGGGGCACCAGCAGATGGAGATGGTGAAAGGGGTACAGGAACTGCAGTGAGACAGTGACACGAGTGGATGGAGATGGTGAGAGGGGACAGTAACTGCGGTGAGACAGGGACACCAGCAGATGTCAATGGTGAGATTGGGCAGTAACTGCAGTGAGATAGGGACATCAGCAGATGGAGATGGTGAGAGGTGGCAGTAACTGCAGTGAGACAGGGACACCAGCAGATGGAGATGGTGAGAGTGGGCAGTAACTGCAGTGAGATAGTGACACCAGCAGATGGCGATGGTTAGAAGGGGACTATAACTGCAGTGAGACAGGGATACCAGCAGATGGAGATGGTGAGAAGGGGCAGAGCAAGTCTCCCCTCAATTGTTCAGATTCTCAAAAAAATATAATCTCAGAATCAGATTTTAAATCATTTCAGGGCTCATTGCTGTGAAAATAAAATGCAATTTCTGTCCTGTGGGGAGGGTAGTGAATGGAATATGAAATGGGATTTAGTTCCAGTGTTTATCTCTTTCTATGATTTCAATAATTTAACAATGAGATTGAGAGGGTATTTCACCGCCTTCTTCATCTCCTCTCTGAATTTAGTCTGGGTCACAGTGTAAATACACGTGTTGGTGCAGGAACTGAGAACCTGCAGCATTCTTGATGCGTGCTCTATGATATAGTGAGGGTCAGTGTTGGAGGAATAATACTGAATATCTGCTATTCGCCTATAAATGATAAACACAACCAGTGTCACCCATAACAGTATAAAACTGACGGATATACTGAAGAGTAAAATAATTGATTTCCTGCGATTCTCCATCTCTGGGTCTTTGTCATTCTCTCCATTCCTGTGGCCCCGGAATCCCCTGCGGACTTTACTGGAGAATAAAATACGTTTGACCGACAGAACATAGAGCAGCAAAATCAGAAAGACCGGGACACAAGGGGTTAAAATATAGTGAAACTATTCAAATGCCACCCATATGGGGGAAGTAATGAAGCTCAGTCAATAAAGACAACCCTTGGGAACATTATCAATAATATTATATTGTTTCAGTGTAAAGTACCAGGGGACATTCTCTAAACAGCCCAGCACACTCACTGTTCCTACAACCACAGCCGCTGTTTTCTCGGTGCAATATCTTGTTTTCAGCTTCTCACAACAAATGGTCACAAATCGATCAAAGGTGAAAGTGACTGTGAGCCAGACAGAAACTACTGTTGCTGCAAATCTCAGAACCCGAATGAGAGAACACACAGGAGTAATGCTCAGGAATGAATATGGGAAATAAATTGATACAATCCAGTTCAATATGGGATCAGTGATAATGACCAGGAGATCCGACACTGCCATTCCGACCAGGTAGACAGTGATGCATTTGGAGAGACCGCACTTTCCTCGGGACAGGATCACAATCGCCACCAAGTTAACTGGAAGATTGAGAAAAGGAAGCAGTGAAATTACTGATCAGACCTGGAGACAAACAGCAGTTTGACAGGATCTGGGCTGAACTTTCCAGCTTTGTTGCTACATCGAACAGTGAAAACAGATTCATTGACCTGGGAAGTGCTTTGTCACAGTGAAATGTTTGAAAACACAATTATTAACAATGAATTGGGAAATTGACAGAGAAAGTGAATAAAGTTAACACAGGATCTGCTGGAAGTAATGGGTGAGATTCAGTACCGGTGGGGAAATGAGAAGGGGTTTTACAGACATGGAATCCAATGGGTTAAATGGGAATTTGTCCCCAGACTGTTGATCGGGAAGGTTTAGGAACTGCAGAATGCACATTTGGTTTGTTGCTGCGGGTTCAGAGAACCGACCGGGGCTGGTACAAAATGGGAAAATGCTGAGAGCTGCTGCGATGAGTTTGATGGTTGGGATTTATTTGGAAGAGGCAGCTGGAGGTGGAGCCAGTGAGTGAGATTGGGAGGGAGAGAAGGAAAACGACATGTTGGAGCTGGAGGAGAGACAGGAGCAGATGGTTTGGGAAAGTGGAGAAACTGAAGCAATGGATGAGGAGACTGAGGATTCAATGCTATGAGAGGAGAGGCTGAGATTCACAGAGAGAGAGAGAGTGACTGCAGTAGAGTATTAGAGGAAATCTAATCTCTAGATCCCAGTAACACAACTCAATTAATACATTCAAACAATAATACCTGTCGTTCTTGATGTTGGAGAACAGTTCATTGTTTATACAATATGGTCAATACATTTAGTTTGAACAGGGAATTAAGTATAAATTTAAACAGATTTCTGATATCAGTCTCGTTCTTTATTGAATTCAGCAGTTACAGAGATTTTAAAGTGCAATATTTAAATAATGAATTATCATCAGTGATGAACTGATTCTATGATGTTTATTCAGTCAGTAAGTAATGGATGGGAAATTTCTACAAAACAAAATGTGAATCTGACAGAAATAAACACAAAGAATCAAGTCCAACAGTAAAATTAACACAATCTGACAACAGACAACTTCAACTCACAGTTTCCCTCTCTAATTGTTCTGAATATTCCAGCACTTTATGATAGTGAATTATTCACACCACTGTTTCTTTCTCTTTCTTTTTCCATCGGCATTGTTTTCTCTGCTCCTTTTCTCCATCCTTCTCTCAGTCGCCCTCCCCATCTCTCTGGAGTACTCACACCCTAATGTTACGTAATGTGACTTAATGCCACTTTTCACATATGATTTATTCCTGACATTCTGCGCCTGTATTTTGTTCACCAACCCCGTGTTCAATGATTCTGTTGTCAGAGTCAGTTTGTTCAATGGTGAAACCTCTGAATAATTTAATGTGCCTACAGAACACCCAAGTCTCCACATTTTTACCTCCATTCTTCACTTCATCTACAACGCATGGGATAAACAGAATCGAAAGCTTCTTCCAGACAAACCTCACAATCATTGAAATTCCTTCCCCTGGAATTATAAAGTAGACCGTTAGAATGTGGGGTTGTTTAATCAATGAAACACCAACATCAGTGCTGCAGCTGATAATCAAAAGATGAATGGAAAGACTCTTGATTCCAATTGATAGAGTGTAAACCAATAAATCAACACATCAATATTTCCTAATTTACAAGGTATTCCAGTAACGGTGAATTAGAGAAGGAGATGTCAAAGAGACAGCAGCAAATTCAGTTCAGTAGCCAGACCTCTGAAGCAGTGTCAGTAACACGCTGAATTAAACAATATTTTATAACAGTGATAACCAATAAATACATTGAAATCCCAGTTAAACAGCACCGTATTATTGGGGAGGCTGGACATTGTTCTGTCCCCTTGTAACACTGAGACTGTGAGATGTCTCATTATCAATCAGCGAAAATAACAATCATAAAAATATTCCAGGACCAGTTAGTTGCACATCGTGAAACTATAGCAATTTCCTGCTGATCTGATTCTTGATCCTAACCGAGGCATCTTAATCAAATACATTCAATACACAGAATAATCTAGCAACAATACCAGGGTTACATAATCCAATATAATTGAAAGCATCTTCTGCAAGACGGCAAGAGTAGAGAGTGAGGAGATTTCAGCAGTAAATTGCAGGGAAAGAGCACACACAGTGAGAAATAATACCCAGTACAGCAGCACAGTTAATATCGATTTACACTGGTAACAGCTGAGCAACTGGCTTACCAGGAACTCCAATTGCTGCAAGTACAGAATAATAAATATCTTCAATCTGATAGAGTAATGGATATTCCATTTCTGAGAGAAGCAGAGACTTCTGTTAGTCTGGAACCCACAGCTCCAGCAGCCACTCTGAGCTGATCCATTCCAATTGTCCTGATTTATGCAGGGGATAAATCTCCACTGACACGGTTGTAGACCTGATCATTGCTATTAGTTACACTCACCTGAACAAACACATTACATCAGCAGCTTTGACTCTGATGTTAATAATGTGGTGGATAAAACACAATAATTTCAATGTCAATGACATTTTCTCAGTAAGACCTCTCTTGGGAATACACCTGACACCTGGGATTCGATTATAAGGGGAGTAGATAGGCGGTTCTGTGGTCGAAAACGAGACTCCCGAATGGTATGTTGCCTCCCAGGTGCACGGGTCCGGGATGTCTCAGATCGGCTGCAGAACATTCTGAAGGGGGAGGGTGAACAGCCAGTTGTCGTTGTGCACATAGGCACCAATGATATTGGTAAAAAACGGGATGAGGTCCTACAAGCAGAATTTCGGGAATTAGGAGCCAAGTTAAAAAGTAGGACCTCAGAGGTAGTAATCTCCGGATTGCTACCAGTGCCACGTGATAGTCAGAGTAGAAATGAAAGAATAGTCAGGATGAATGCGTGGCTTGAGAGATGGTGCAGGAGGGAGGGGTTCAGATTTTTGGGACATTGGGACCGGTTCTGGGGAGGTGGGACTATTACAAATTGGACGGTCGACACCTGGGCCGGATTGGAACCAATGTCCTTGGGGGTGCTTTTGCTAATGCTGTTGGGGAGGGTTTAAACTAATGTGGCAGGGGGATGGGAACCAAAAGAGGTCAATAGGGAGTAAGGATGTAGTAACTTAAGCCTGTAAGGAACGAGATAATGAAGTCAGCGTGACTAAGGGAAAGAGTAGACAGGGAGCAGATGATGAAAGCAAAGGTACTGGTGGTCTGAGGTGTATTTGTTTTAATGCAAGAAGTGTAGTAGGTAGGTCAGATCAACTTAGGGCTTGGATTAGTACCTGGGAGTATGATGTTATTGCTATTACTGAGACTTGGTTAAGGGAAGGGCATGATTGGCAACTAAATATCCTAGGATACCGATGCTTCAGGCGGGATAGAGAGGGAGGTAAAAGGGGTGGAGGAGTTGCATTACTGGTCAAAGAGGATATCACAGCTGTGCTGAAGGAGGGCACTATGGAAGACTCGAGCAGTGAGGCAATATGGGCAGAACTCAGAAATAGGAAGGGTGCGGTAACAATGTTGGGGCTGTACTACAGGCCACCCAACAGCGAGCGTGAGATAGAGTGACACATATGTAAACAGAGTATGGAAAGCTGTGGGAGCAACAGGGTGGTGGTGATAGGAGATTTTAATTTTCCCAACATTGACTGGGATTCACTTTGTGTTAGAGGTATAGATGGAGCAGAATTTGTAAGGAGCATCCAGGAGGGTTTTCTAGAGCAGTATGTAAATAGTCCAACTCGGAAAGGGGCCGTACTGGACCTGGTGTTGGGAAATGAGCTGGGCCAGGTTGTTGACGTTTCAGTAGGGGACTACTTTGGGGAATAGTGATCACAATTCCGTAAGTTTTAGAATACTCATGGACAAAGATGAGAGTGGTCCTAAAGGAAGAGTGCTAAATTGGGGGAAGGCCAACTATACCAAAATTCGGCAGGAGCTGGGGAATGTAGATTGGGAGCAGCTGTTTGAAGGTAAAACCACATTTGATATGTTGGAGGCTTTTAAAGAGAGGTTGATTAGCGTGCAGGAGAAACATGTTCCTGTGAAAATGAGGTGTAGAAATGGCAAGATTAGGGAACCATGGATGACAGGTGAAATTGTGAGACTAGCTAAGAGGAAAAAGGAAGCACACATAAGGTCTAGGCGGCTGATGAAAGACGAAGCTTTGAAAGAATATCGGGATTGTAGGCACAATCTGAAACGAGGAATTAAGAGGGATAAAAGGGGTCATGAAATATCTTTAGCAAACAGAGTTAAGGAAAATCCCAAAGCCTTTTATTCATATATAAGGAGCAAGAGAGTAACTAGAGAAAGGATTGGCCCACTCAAGGACAAAGGAGGAAAGTTATGCGTGGAGTCAGAAAAAATGGGTGAGATTCTAAACGAGTACTTTGCATCGGTATTCACCGAGGAGAGGGACATGACGGATGTTGAGGTTAGGGACAGATGTATGATTACTCTAGGTCAAGTCGGCATAAGGGGGGAGAAAGCGTTGGGTATTCTAAAAGGCATTAAGGTGGACAAGTCCCCAGGTCCGGATGGAATCTATCCCAGGTTGGTGTGGGAAGCGAGAGAGGAAATAGTTGGGGCCCTAACAGATATCTTTGCAACATCCTTAAACACGGGTGAGGTCCCGGAGGACTGGAGAATTGCTAATGTTGTCCCCTTGTTTAAGAAGGGTAGCAGGGATAATCCAGGTAATTATAGACCGTTGACCCTGACGTCAGTGGTAGGGAAGCTGCTGGAGAAGATACTGAGGGATAGGATCTATTCCCATCTGGAAAAAAATGGGCTTATCAGTGATAGGCAACATGGTTTTGAGCAGGGAAGGTCATGTCTTACCAACTTAGTAGAATTCTTTGAGGAAGTGACAAAGTTGATTGATGAGGGAAGGGCTGCAGATGTCATATACATGGACTTCAGTAAGGCGTTTGATAAGGTTCCCCATGGCAGGCTGATGGAGAAAGTGAAGGCGCATGGGGTCCAAGGTGGATAAAGAACTGGCTGGGCAACAGGAGACAGAGATTAGCAGTGGAAGGGAGTTTCTCAAAATGGAGACGTGTGACCAGTGGTGTTCCACAGGGATCCGTGCTGGGACCACTGTTGTTTGTAATATACATTAATGATTTGGAGGAAAGTATAGGTGGTCTGATTAGCAAGTTTGCAGACGACACTAAGATTGGTGGAGTAGCAGATACTGAAGGGGACTGTCAGAGAATACAGCAGAATATAGATAGATTGGAGAGTTGGGCAGAGAAATGGCAGATGGAGTTCAATCAGGGAAAATGCGAGGTGATGCATTTTGAAAGATCCAATTCAAGAGTGATCTGCACAGTGAATGGAAAAGTCCTGGGTAAAATTGATGTACAGAGAGATTTGGGTGTTCAGGTCCATTGTTCCCTGAAGGTGGCAACGCAGGTCAATAGAGTGGTCAAGAAGGCATGCGGCATGCTTTCCTTCATCGGACGGGGTATTGAGTACAAGGGTTGGCAGGTCATGTTACAGTTGTATAGGACTTTGGTTCGGCCACATTTGGAATACTGCGTGCAGTTCTGGTCGCCACATTACCAAAAGGATGTGGATGCTTTGGAGAGGGTGCAGAGGAGATTCACCAGGATGTTGCCTGGTATGGAATGCGCAAGCTATGAAGAGAGGTTGAGCAGATTAGGATTGTTTTCATTAGAAAGACGGAGGTTGATGGGGGACCTGATTGAGCTGTACAAAATCATGAGAGGTATAGACAGAGTGGATAGCAAGAAGCTTTTTCCCAGAGTGGGGGATTCAATTACGTGGGGACACGAGTTCAAAGTGAAAGGGGAAAAGTTTAGGGGGGATATGCGTGGAATTTTCTTTCGGCAGAGGGTGGTGGGTGCATGGAACGCTTTGCCAGCGGAGGTGGTAGACGCGGGCACGATAGCGTCTTTTAAGATGTATCTAGACAGATACATGAATGGGCAGGAAGTAAAGAGATATCGACCCTTAGAAAATAGGCGACAGGTTTAGATAGAGGATTTGGATCGGCGTAGGCTTGGAGGGCCGAAGGGCCTGTTCCTGTGCTGTAATTTTCTTTGTTCTTTGTTCATTGTTTGTTCTGTACTTACACTGGATAGATGTGACAATTATGAGTGACATCATTTACATTTTCCATATTATTGTATTGACCTTATTCATTCCTGGAATTTCTATTGCGACTGTAACTAACTGTCTGCACTATACACTGAATGCAGGCACAAAAACAATCCCGTTTCATTCTGTTCCTGCCTTTTCCCAGTTAAAATGTGAACTTTGAGTCTCTGATGCGGGACCACGTTGGGGGTTACAGTCTAGAAACTACTGTAGTTGATGTTAGGGGGCAGGCACTATACATGTCCGTTGGGAGGCAGTCATGGAGTGACAATATCACTGGGCTAGTAATCCAGAGGTCCAGCCCAATGGCCTGAATTTTCACAATTTGTTTTCAAGGCTTTGCCTTCTCAAAATCTTTGGTTATTTGTTATTTTCTGTGACAAAGTACTGGACCTAATCCAAGGGAATGAAGCCGGTCAAGTGGTAGATGTGTCAGTGGGGGAACATTTTGGGACCAGTGACCATAACTCTATTTGCTTCAAAATAGTTATGAAAAAAGATAGGACTGGTCTTCAAGTTGAAGTCCTAAATTGGGGGAAGGCTAATTTCGATGGCATCAGACAGGAACTCTCAAGAGTTGATTGGGAGAGGCTGTTCACAGGTAAAGGGACGTCTGGCAAGTGGGAGGCTTTTAAAAGTGAGATAGGAAGAGTTCAGGACCGGCATGTTCCTGTTAGATGGAAGGGCAAAAATGGCAAGTTTAGGGAACCTTAGTTGACGAAGGATATTGGGAATCTGGTCAGACAAAGAAGGAGGTATATGTCAGGTAAAGGCAGCTGGGATCAAGTGAGTTCCTTGAGGAGTATAAGGGATTTGGGAGTACACTTCACAAGGAAATTAGGAGGGCGAAAAGGGGCCATGAGATTTCCCTGGCAGATAAGATAAAGGAGAATCTTAAAGATGTTATAAGTATATGAAGAGCGAAAGGGTAGCCAGGGAGAGAGTAGGTCCCCTTAAGGATCAGTGTGGTAATCTATGTTTGGAGCCATATGAAATGAGCGAGGTCTTAAATGAATATTTCCCATCCGTGTTTACCGTGGAGAAGGTCATGGAAGCTAGTGAGTTCAAGGGCGGGAACACCGATATCCTGGAGCATATCAACATTACAAAGGAGGATGTGTTGGAGGTTTTGAAGCGCATTAATGTATAAATCTCCAGGGCCTGATCAGGTGTATCCCAGGATGCTATGGGAAGCAAGGGAGGAGATTGATGGGGCCCTGGCAGAGCTGTTTGTATCATCGTTACCCACGGGTGAGGTACTGGAAGACTGGAGGATAGCTAATGTTGTGCCTTTATTTAAGAAGGGCAGCAGGGATAAGCCAGGGAATTACAGGCCGGTGAGCCTTATATCCGTGGTGGAAAGTTATTGGAAGGAATTCTTAGTGACAGGATTTACATAAATTTGGAAAGCCATGGTCTGATTAGGGATAGTCAGCAAGGCTTTGTGCGTGGGAAATCATGTCTCACAAATTTCCTTGAGTTTTTGAGGAGGCAACCAAGAGGATTGACGAGGGCAGGGAGGTGGACGTTGCCTACATGGACTTTAGCGAGGCCTTTGACAAGGTCCCGCATGGTAGGTTGGTCCGGAAGGTTCTAACAGATGGGATCCAGGGTGAGCTAGCAAATTGGATACACAATATTCATGATGATAGGAGACAGAGGGTGGTGGTGGAAGGTTCTTTTTCAGATTGGTGGCCGGTGACCAGTGGTGTGCTGCAGTGATCGGTGCTGGGCCCTCTGTTGTTTGTCATATATATTAATGACTTGGATGAGAATGTAGGGGGCATGATTAGTAAGTTTGCAGACGACACCAAAATGGGTGGTATAGTGGACAGCGAAGAACGTTTTGTCAGGTTACAACAGGATATAGATCAACTGGGAAAGTGGGCAAGTGATTGGCAAATGGAATTTAACGCAGACAAGTGCGAAGTGATGCATTTTGGGAAGTTAAGCCAGGGCAGGACATATGCAATGAATGGCTGGGTCCTGGGGATCGTTGTTGAGCAGAGAGACCTCGGGGTGCAAGTACAAATTCCCTTGAAAGTGGCAACAGAGGCAGACAGGGTGGTGAAGAAGGTGTACGGCATTTTTGCCTTCATCGGTCTAAGCATTGAGTACAAGAGTTGGGACGTCATGTTACAGTTGTACGTAACGTTGGTTAGGCCGCATTTGGAGTGCACTGTGTGCAGTTCTGGTCGGCGCACCACAGGAAAGAAGTGATTAACCTATGGAGGGTACAGAAAAGATTCACAAGTATGTTGCCTGGTTTGGAGGGCTTGGGTTATAAAGAGAGATTGGATAGGTTGCGTCTGTTTTCCCTGGAATGAAGGAAGCTGAGAGGGGACATGATAGAGGTATATAAAATTATGAGAGGCATAGATCGGGTAGACAGCCAGAGTCTGTTTCCCATGGTAGGGGTTACTAAAACTAGAGGGCATAGATTTAAGGTGAGAGGGAGAAGGTTTAAAGGCAATCAAAGGGGTAAATTTTTCACACAAAGAATAGTGGACATCTGGAATGAGCTGCCTGAGGATGTGGTGGAGGCAGGAATAGTAGCAACATTTAAGAGGCATCTGGACAGGTACATGCATGAGCAAGGCATAGAGGGATATGGAATTAATGCAGGCAGGTGGGATTTGTATAGATAGGCATGATGGTCGGCATGGACTCAGTGGGCCGAAGGGCCTGCTTTTATACTGTCCGACTCTCTATGACTCCATGACTCTCTTTGGTCTGCCTGAAACTGGCTGGTCTTCCAGCACAAAGAGTTGCCCACGACCGAGTGTTGCAGACTGGCACATTCCAATGTCCAGGTCTACGTGCTGAGTGACACACTAAAGCTTGGGGCAGCCACGGCAAAGGCTCAATGGGGAATGACCATTGTATAGTCCTCCCACCAAGGTGAACCAAGGGGCTGGATCCATGTGAAACCCCTCGGGCTGTATACATCAAATATGGGTTTGTTTTAAAATGTACTTGGCATGTGTAAAGGAATGGAAGGGTTGTGAGGGAACTCCCTCCTGTATTGAAGAAAATTGATTTCCTTTGCAGGTTTTAGAATATCAACTTAGTGCTGTTTTGAACTGTGCTGTCATGTAATTTTTTTACGGATTGTTATGAATAAAGTATATTTTTGGGGGACAAAATGACACATTCCCCACTCTGGTTGAGAGAGAGAGAGAGAGAGAGAGAGAGAGTGTGTGTGTGTGTGTGTGTGTGTGTGTGTGTGTGTGTGTGTGTGTGTGTGTGTGTGTGTGTGTGTGTGTGTGTGTGTGTGTGTGTGTGTGTTTGCTCCCTCTGTCCAAATCTGGTTTATAACTGTGATTTGATTGTATTTGAATATTGCTAATTGTCTGTGTAACTGTGAGAGGAAACCCTGGGCTCTTGCTGTTCTCTATTGTTTAAAAATGTCCTTGCTTTGAACTTTGATGCAATTTTTTCTCTTTCTTTCCCCTGAGGATTTTTTTTTTATTTTGAAAACTGCATTTTGAAGATGAAAAGAGGGAAAGTCTGGGACGAGGAATCCTTGGACAGGAGTTTCCTCCAGAGGAGACGGACTGAGGCCTTACCCATAGGGCGTACGTCAGTTGCGTCTGTTCATTAGCCCGAGGTTTAATTTCCTCACTGAGGCCCTGGGTTAACGAGTTCCTGTCAGATTGGGGCCCTGGAGGTTTAAACAGGTTGAGAGCCTGTGGTTAAAGGAGCAGCCCAGCTTTGCAATTTGACACAAATAAGTTAATCCCCGATGCCTGACAAACAGGCTGCACCACCTCTCCACCTCACAAGACTAAATTAAACAACCGGCAGGTGTAGCTGTCGAAAGGCTTGTTATAATTCCCGAATAATGCTGGTATTTTGGGCAGTGCCGTGAATTTGAGTGTTAAATGAAAAATGCAGCAGCCATTTAAATTGAGAGTGAGGTTTAGTTTAGTTTAGTTTAGAGATACAGCACTGAAACAGGCCCTTCGGCCCACCGAGTCTGTGCCTACCATCAACCACCCATTTATACTAATCCTACACTAATCCCATATTCCTATCACATCCCCACCTGTCCCTATATATTTCCCTACCACCTACCTATACTAGGGGCAATTTATAATGGCCAATTAACCTATCAACCTGCAAGTCTTTGGCATGTGGGAGGAAACCGGAGCACCCGGAGGAAACCCATGCAGACACAGGGAGAACTTGCAAACTCCGCACAGGCAGTACCCAGAATCGAACCCGGGTCATTGGAGCTGTGAGGCTGCGGTGCTAACCACTGCGCCACTGTGCCGCCCCAGAGTGGATTTCTCTGTCTGTCTCTCTCTCTCCATCTGTCTCTCTGAATGAGAGTAACAGGAGGGAGAGTTGCAGGAGTATGAGGGAAACATGGAGGGAATGCCAAGGGGAGAGGAGGGACAGCCGGCTGTTATCACACTGCTGCTTGTGGGATCTTGCTGTGCACAAATGGCCTACAGCATTTCCAACGTTGCAACAGTGACGACCACTTTAAAAATTAATTCATTGAGTATCAAATGCTTCAGTGAATCAGCGGTTACATGCCCGAAATGCGATGGTTTGTAAAGGCTTGTTCTCATTCCCGAATGATGCTGGTGTTTTTGGCTGTGGGCTGAATTTGACAGTGAAATGAAACATCTGGGGACCATTTGAACTCAGATTTTCAGGGATGGGAATGTGGATTTCTCTCTCTATCCCTCTACGGGAGAGGGGAGTGGGGTCACCAGTGTTTGTGTGTTTTTACAATGAGGCAGAAACAGATGTAGAGAGACACACGGAGAACTAGAGGGAGAGAGAGAGAGACAGCTGTAAATAACAGAGTAAACACAGAGGCAGACACACAGGCCCTGGGGGTGGCTGCAGTGTTTAGTCACTGCCCAGGTACCAGCCCCTGGAGAGAAGCTCCCCCCCCCCCACCCTCCCACAACACCATCTCCAACCGTCGAGTGTGTCTTGATTTTCAGCGAAATTAAATGTTGGCCCAGTGATAAACTGTTGGCACATTCATCTCAGTTTAAAGAGATAATTTCACAATGTCTGGGAACAGAATGGAGCTGATTGCTGCAATTGTCTGTTTGTAAATTGCAGCGATGTTGTCGACAGTGGGGTTTGGAGTGAAAAGACTGCAGGTCATCAGGAAGCAGCTCCTTGTCATGTCTCTGCTCAGAGCTGGCTCTGTTACCCGGATTAACAGGACAATGGGCAGGAATTCAGCTCCTAAAACCCTGTCTCACATTTCCAATCACTTCCCATTCTCTGGCTCTGTGTCGGGGGATGTGTCTGTCAGATGGCGAGTCACTGAGAGATTGTTTTCTGTCAATCAGTGAGGGAAAGAGCCCTG
This sequence comes from Heterodontus francisci, assembly GCF_036365525.1. NCBI lineage: Eukaryota > Metazoa > Chordata > Chondrichthyes > Heterodontiformes > Heterodontidae > Heterodontus > Heterodontus francisci. Next base: position 592,811 of record NW_027140102.1, read on the forward strand.
GGCTCTTGCTGTGTTTGTTTTATGTTCAAAAGTGCTTTGCTTTGTTTGAATCAATTTTATTTCTCTTATTCCCAAGGAGAATCTTTTTGGAAGCTGCAGCTTTGATGATGCAAAGAGAGAATAGTTTGAAACGTACAATTCTCAGAAAAGAGCTTTAACCAGAGAGGAAAATAAGAATAAATACAAATGTGTTATTGTCTAATTCATTTTTAGATACAGAATAAAGAAGACCTTGTGTTTTCGGGGCTGATTGAAAAACAAAGAGCTGGAAATGCTCAGTATTTCCAGCTTTTTTTAAATTTCAGATTTCCAGAATCTGCAGTATTTTGATTGTGTTTTTTAGGAGGAGGAGTAACTTTTACCACAAGGGAGGGGCTGGCGGGGCCTCTGTAGCAAATCCTTTGGGAAGCGCCGCTCCATAACTGTCAATGTAATACCATAGATTTCCCTCTCTCCATCTCTTGCTGCAACCTGTTCCCTGCCCCTACCCTCCATGTTCATAACTCTATTTCCTCATATCTTTAAATCCCTGTCTCTGTACCGGTCAACATACTTTCTATCTCTGCATCTCTCTATTTTCTCTTTTCATTCTCTTTCTGCGATTCTCTGCATCGTTATCTGCCTATCATTCCATTCTTGGTATTTCTGCCCTCTGCTCTTAGTTTCTCTCACTGGTTTCTGACTTCCTGCCTCTCTTTCATTCTCCCTCTCCCTCTCCATTTGTTTCTCTGTCTCCCTCACTCAGTTCTGTCTTAATCCCTGGATCTCTGCTTTCTGTGTCTCTCTTGCTCTTTCTGGGGATGGATTGGAACTCGCTGCCATAGTGTTGTACAGTGTGAGTGTGAACCAGAATCCTGTTTTCCATCTCTCTCGGGTTTTGCTCCCAATTGAGGTAAAACAGGGGATAAATGCTGAACAGGCGGCCAATTCACAACTATCGCCACCCCTACCCCGGTTTTCACTATTGGCACCAAGTCCAAGTCCAGCCCAGTGTTTATTTGCCTCTCTGTGTATCTGCTCCTCAACTGTCTCTGCCTGTCTTCTTTTGGCTCCATGGGGGAAGGGACAGATCAGCCAGGATGAAACATTGATGGGGCAGGCTCGAAGGACTGAATGGCCTCCTCTTGCCCCTGTTCCAAACAGTGTGTGTGTGTGTGTGTGCGTGTGTGCCTCAGTCCTATTCCCTGATGCTGAGGAGGGTGATGGAGAGAACATGTGAAACACCTTTCTGCAGTGGGGATGTGTCTGGGACTGGGATCTTGCTGTGCATTAAATGCTCAGAATGCCTGTTAGCCTCTGTGGGTACTTGCTGTCTGCCCGGCCCTGTGTTTGGGTGGACACGATTTAAAGGTGACGGGGGTCTGAGAGCCATTTGATAGAATTCCAGTGGTTTATCCGTACTGGAATTAAAATGAATTAAAGACTGTTGGGAGATGGAGCCACACGCAGGAAAGGAATGGAGGTTGGAATTACACAGGAGGCTGATCACAAGGGAGATGATACAGAGTGATAATTAGTAGAGGGGGGATTTTACAGGGAAAGATATTATTTAGAAAGGAAGGGGTGTTTACAGTGGGGGCAGAGGAGGATTGGAGGGTGCTATTCACGGCAGAAATTAGGCCATGCATAAAATGTGGGGGATTCTTCAGGTTTAAAATGGGATGGGGATTCTCCAGGTTAAAATGGGAGGGGGTTCTCCAGTTTTAAAATGGGAGGGGGATTATTCAGAATTAAGATTGGAGGGGGTTCTCCAGTGTTTCAAATGGGAGGTGGACTCTTCAGATTTAAAATGGGAGGGGGTTCTCCAGGTTTAAAATGGGAGGAATGCCTCTCCAGGTTTAAAATGGGAGGGGAATTCTCCAGGGTTAAAATGGGAGGATTGCCTCTCCAGGTTTAAAATGGGAGGGGATTCTCCAGGTTTAAAATGGGAGGGGGATTCTCCAGGTTTAAAATGGGAGGGGGATAATTCAGATTTAAAATAGGAGGGGGTTCTCCAGTGTTTAAAATGGGAGGGGGATTCTCCAGGTTTAAAATGGGAGGGGATTTTCTCCAGGTTTAAAATGGGAGGGGGATTGTCATTTAGGACTGAGAGGAATAGAAATTACTTCACTCAGAGGGTTGTTAATCTTTGGAATACTCTACTCCAGAGGATTGTGAATACTCCATCTTTCAATACATTTAAGGCTGAGATAGACAGATGTTTGTTTTTTCAGGGAATCAAGGCACATGGAGAGCGGGCGGGAAAGTGGCGTTGAATCCTAAGAACTGCCATGATGGTATTGAATGGCGAAGCAGGCTCGATGGGCCATATGGTCTACACCTACTCCTATTTCTCGTCTTCTTATGTTTCCCCTTTGTCTCTCCCTCTCTCTCTGACTCTCCCCCTCTCTCTGAGTCTCTCTCACTCTGTCGCTCCTTCTCTCTCAATCTCTCTGTCTCTTTATTTCTCTCTACGTTTCCCTCTCGGTCTGTCTCTCTCGCTCTGTGTATGTGTGTGTGTGTGTGTGTGTGTGTGTTTCTGTGTATGAGTCTCTGTGTGTGTCTTTGTCTGTGTGTGTGTGTGTCTGTCTCTGTGCCTCTGTATGCTTTTGTGTGTTTATCTTTGTGTGAACGTGTGAGTCTGGCTGGCGACGCCCACATCCCATGATTGAATAACCACCACCACCTCCCCTACCCACCCCGCCCCTCCGCCCAAAAAAACTGCTTTACCCTCATATGCACATTGAGTCACCACTTGGAAAAATTTAATCAATTTAGTTAGGCACGATCTCCCCCTGATAAAGCCATGCTGACTATTCCTGATTAATCCCTGCCTCTCCAAGTGGAGGTTAATCTTGTCCCTCAGAATTTTCCAATACTTTCCCAATCATTGATGTTGGACTCACCGGCCTGTATTTACTGGGTTTATCCCTGCTTCCCTTCTTAAATAATGGTACCACTTTGGCTGTCCTCCAATCTTCTTGTATCTCTCCTGTGGCCAGAGAGGATTTGAAAATTTGTGTCAGAGCCCCTGCTAACTCCTCCCTTGCCTCACCTTACAGCCTGGGATACATCTCATCTGGGCCTGGGGGTTTATCCACTTTTACTCCCGCTAAAACAGCTAATACTTACTACCTTTCAATGCTAATATGATCAAGTATATCACAATCCCCCTGCCTGATCTCTGCACATAAATCGTCCTTCTCCACAAATGAAAAGCAATCACTTAAAACCTCACCAGTGTCCTCCGGTTCCACACACAGATTCCCACATTGGTCCCTAATGGGCCCTACTCTTTCCTAGTTTTCCTCTTGCCCTTAATATACTTATAACACGCCTTACGATTTTGTTTTATCTTGCCCACCAGTGTGTTTCCATCTCCCTTCTTCGCTCTCCTAATTACAGTTTATAAAATACCCAATACACTTTCTATACACCTCCAGTGCCTCGGCTGTTTTCAGGGCTTGGAATGTGCAATAAGCTTCCGTTTTTTGCCTGAACCAATCCTCTATATCCCTTGACATCCAGGGTTGTCTGGACTTGTTGGTCCTACCCTTCATCTTAACGGGTACATGTTGGCTTTGAACCTCCACTATTTCCTCTTTGAATGGCTCCTGCTGGTCTAATGTAGACTTTCCTTCAAGTAGCTACTCCCAGTCCACTATGACAAGATCCTGTTTTAGCATATGGAAATCGAGGGTGAGTAACTGCATTAAGTCAGGGACATCAGCTGATGGAGATGGTGAGGGGGGGGGGGGAGTAACGGCAGTGAGACAGGGACACCAACAGATGGAGATGGTGAGATGGGGCAGCAACTGCAGTGAGACGGGGACACCAGCAGCTGGAGATGGTTAGAGGGGGCAGTAACTGCAGTGAGACAGGGACACCAGCAGATGGAGATTGTGAGAGGGAGACAGTAACTGCAGTGAGACAGGGACACCAGCAGATGGAGAAGGTGAGAGGGGAGCGGCAAGAGCAGTGAGACAGGGAAACCAGAAAATGTCCATGGTGAGAGGGGCAGTAACTGCAGTTAGGCAGGGACGCCAGCAAATGCCGATGATGAGGGGGCAATAACTGCAGTGAGACAGGGACACCAGCAGATGGAGATGGTGAGAGGGTACAGTAACTGCAGTGAGACAGGGACACCAGCAGATGGAGATTGTGAGAGGGAGACAGTAACTGCAGTGAGACAGGGACACCAGCAGATGGAGAAGGTGAGAGGGGAGCAGAAAGAGCAGTGAGACAGGGAAACCAGAAAATGTACATGGTGAGAGGGGCAGTAACTGCAGTTAGGCAGGGACACCAGCAAATGCCGATGATGAGGGGGCAATAACTGCAGTGAGCCAGGGACACCAGCAGATGGAGATGGTGAGGGGGGGCAACAACTGCAGTGAGACAGAGACAACAGTAGGTGGAGATTGTGAGTCAGACAGGGAAACTAGCAGATGGAGATGGTGAGGGGGAGCAGTGACTGCAGTGGAGACAGGGACACAAGTAGATGGAGATTGTGAGAGGGGGCAGTAACTGCAGCGAGACAGGGACACCAACAGATAGAGGTTGTGAGAGGGGGGTGGTAACTGCAGTGAGGCAGGGACAACAGCAGATGGAGATGGTGAGAGGGGCAGTAACTGCAGTGAGACAGGGATACCAGATGATGGAGATGGTGAGAGGCAGGCAGCAACAGCAGTCAGACTGTGACACAAGCAGATGGAGATGGTGAGTGGCGGGCAGTAACTGCAGTGATACAAGGACTGCAGCAGATGTAGATGATGAGAGGGGGATGTAAATACAGTGAGACAGGGATACCAGCAGTTGGAGATGGTGAGAAGGGGGCGTTAACTGGAGTTAGACAGGGCACCAGCAGATGGAGCTGGTGAGAGGGGCAGTGACTGCAGTAAGACAGGGACACCTGCAGATGGAGATAGTGAGAGGGGGACAGTAACAGCAGTGAGCCAGCGACACCAGCAGGTATAGATATTGACAGGAAGCAGTAACTGAAGTGAGACGGGGGCGCCAGCAGATGGAGGTTGTGAGAGGGAGGCTGTAACTGCAGCGGGACAGGGACACAAGCGGATGGAGATGGTGAGAGGGACAGTAACTGCAGTGAGACTGGGACACCAGCAGGTGGAGATTGTGAGTGGGGGGCAGTAACTGCATTGAGAGATGGACACCAGTAGGTGGAGATGGTGAGCGGGCAAAGTAAATGCAGTGAGACAGGGAAACCAGCAGATGGATATGATGAGAAGGGGTATTAACAGTCGTGTGACAGTGACACTAAAACTGCAGAAGTTGAGAGGGGGCAGTAACTGCAGTGAGACACGGATACCAGTTGAAGGAGATGGTTAAAGGCAGTAACTGCCGTGAGAGAGGAATACTAGCAGATGGAGATGGTGAGAGTGGACAGCAAATGCAGTGACACAGGGACACCAGCAGATGGATTTGTTGAGAGTGGAGACTAACTGCAATGAGACAGGGGCACCAGAAGATGGAGATGGTGAGAGGGGACAGTATCTGCAATGATACAGTGTCATCAGCAGATGGAGATGGTGAGAGCAGTCTTTAGCTGCACTGAGACAGGGGCACCAGCAGATGGAGATGGTGGGAAGAGACAGTAACTTCAGTGAGACAGTGACACCAGCAGATGGACAGGGTGAGAGGGGAGCAGTAACTGCAGTAAGACAGGAACACCGGCAGATGGAGATCGTGGGAGGAGGACAGTAACTGCAGTGAGACAGTGACACCAGCAGAAGGAGTTGTTGAGATGGGCAGTAACTGCAGTCAGACAGGGACACCAGCAGATGGAGTTGGTGAGAGGGGGCAGTAACTGCAGTGAGGCAGGGACAACAGAAGATGGTGATGTTGAGAGGGGGACAGTAACTGCAGTGAGACAGGGACACCAGCAGATGGAGATGGTGAGAGGGGACAGTAACTGCAGTGAGACAGGGACAACAGCAGATGGAGATGTTGAGAGGGGGAAAGTAACTGCAGTGAGACAGGGACATCAGCAGATGGAGATGGTGGGAGGGAGACAGTAACTGCAGTGAGACAGGGACACCAGCAGATGGAAATGGTGAGAGGGCGGGCAGAGCAAGTCCCTCCTCAACAGGTCAGATTCTCAACAATATGTCGATTCAGAATCAGATTAAAAATCATTTCAGGACTCAGTGCTGTGAATGTAATCTTCATTTTCTGTCCTGTGGTGAGTGTAGGGACTGGAAAACGAAATGGGATTTAGTTCCAGTGTTTCTCTCTTCCGATGATTTCACTAATTTAACAATGAGATTGAAAGGGTATTTCACCGCCTTCTTCAGCTCCTCTCTGAATGTAGTCTGGGTCACAGTGTAAATACACATGTTGGTGCAGGAACTGAGAGCCTGCAGCATTAGTGATGTGTGTTCAGTGATTAAGTGAGGGTCCGTTAGGACGGATAATACCGAATATCTGCAATTCGTTTATAAATGATAAACACAACCCGGGTCATCCATAACAATATAAAACTGCCAGATATATTGAAGAGTAAAATAATAGATTTTCTGCGATTCTCCATCTCTGGGTCTTTGTGATTCTCTCCATTGCTGTGGCATCGGGAACCCCTGCGGACTTTACTGGAGAATAAAATACGTCTGACCGTCTGAACATTGAGCAGTAAATCATAAAGACCGGGACACAAGGGGTTAAAATGTAGTACAGCAATTGAAATGCCTCCCATGTGGGGGAAGTGAAGAAGCTTGGTTTAAAAGCACATCCCATGGGAACACTATCAATACTTTCCTCGTTTTCAAGTGTAAAGTACCAGGGGACAGACAGTGAAAATCCCAGCACACTCACTGTTCCGACAACCACAGCTGCCATTTTCTTGGTGCAATATTTTGCTCTCAGCTTCTCACAACAAATGGCCACAAATCTATCAAAGGTGAAAGTGACTGTGAGCCAGACAGAAATATATATGGCTGCAGAACTCAGAACTGTAATAAGAGCACACATGGGCATAGTACTCAGGAATGAATCTGGGAAATAAAATAAAACAATCTACAACAAGATGAGATTAGTGATAAAAACCAGGAAATCAGCCACTGCAATTCCCACCAGGTAGACAGTGGTACATTTGGAGAGACCACACTTTCCTCGGGACAGGATCACAATCGCCACCAGGTTAACTGGAAGAGAGAGAAAAGGAAGCAGAACATTACTGATCAGACCTGGAGACAAAGCAAAAGTTTGACAGGATCTGGACTGAAATTTCCAGCTTTGTTGCTGCATCCAACAGTTAAAACTGATTCATTGACCTGGGCAGTGCTTTGTCGCAGTGAAATGTTTGAAACACAATTATTAATAATGAATTGGGAAATTGAGACAGAAAGTGAATATGGTCAACACTGGATCTACTGGAAGTACGGAGTGAGGATGCAGTGCCTGTGGGGGAATGAGAAAGGGTTTTACAGAGATGGAATCTCATGGGTTAAATGGGAATTTGTCTCCAGACTGTTGATCAGGAATGTTTAGGGCAGCGGGATGTGCAGATGGTTTGTTGCTGTGGGTTCAGAAAGCCGACAGGGGCTGGTACAAAATGGGAAAAGTCTGAGAGCTGCTGCGGTGAGTTTGATGGTTGGGATTTAGTTGGAAGACGCAGCTGGAGGTGGAACCAGTGAATGAGTTTGGGAAGGAAAGAAGGAAAAGGATATGTTGGTACAGAAGGGGAGACTGGAGCAGATGGTCTGGGAAAGTGGATAAACTGACGCAATGTCTGAGGAGACAGAGGGTTCAATACAGTGAGAGGAGATGCTGAGATTCACAGGGAGAGACTGCAGCAGAGTGTTAGAGGAAATCTAATCTATAGATCCCAGTAAAAAAACTCAATTAATACATTCAAACAAAAATATGTATGGTTACTGGTACTGGAGAACTGTTCATTTGGTAAACAATATAGTCAATGTATTTAGTATTTACAGGCAATTAAATATAAATTTAAATACATTACGATGACAGCCTCACTTGTTATTGAATTCAGCAGTCACAGAGATTTTAAAGTGCAGTATTTAAATAATGCATTAGCATCAGTGAAGAACTGATTTTATTCTGTTTATTCAGTCAGTAACTAAGCAATGCTTCATTATGCTCCATCCATCAATATTGGCGACCACACTCTGGAAGTGGTTCAAGAGCTCACCTACCTAGGCTCAACTATCACCAGTAACCTGTCTCTCGATGCAGAAATCAACAAGCGCATGGGAAAGACTGAATGTTTCAAGCCTGTATCCTCAGTACCTTGCTCGACAGCAGCGAGGCCCGGACAACGTATATGAGCCAAGAGCGATGTCTCAATTCATTCCATCTTCGCTGCCTCCGGAGAATCTTTGGCATCAGGTGGCAGGACCATATCTCCAACTCAGAAGTCCTCGAGGCAGCCACATCCCCAGCATATACATCCTACTGAGCCAGCGGCGCTTGAGATGGCTTAGCCATGTGAGCCACATGAAAGATGGCAGAATCCCCAAGGAGGCATTCTGCAGCGAGCTCGTCACTGGTATCAGGCCCGCCGGCCGTCCATGTCTCCGCTTTAAAGACGTCTGCAAATGCAACATGAAGTCCTGTGACATTGATCACAAGTCGTGGGAGTCAGTAACCAGTGATCGCCAGAGCTGGCGGACAGCCATAAAGGCGGGGCTAAAGAGCGGCGAGTCAAAGAGACTTAGCAGTTGGCAGGACAAAAGACAGAAGTGCATTGGGAGATGCAAATGTGCAACAGCCCCAACAACAGCTGGACAGGAGTGGACTTATAAAGCAGCACAACCTGGTGAATAAGGGAGGAGCAGTGGGAGGGGATTGGATTTAAAAAGTACCAAAACCTGGTGAATAAGAGAGGAGCAGTGGGAGAGGAGTTTATATTCATTCATGGGATGTGGGCGTCGCTGGCCAGGCCAGCATTTATTGCCCATCCCAAATTTCCCTTCAGAAGGTGGTGGTGAGCTGCCTTCTTGAACCGCTGCAGTCCATGTGGGGTAGATACACCCACAGTGCTGTTAGGAAGGGAGTTCCAGGATTTTGACCCAGTGACAATGGCGATATAGTTCCAAGTCAGGATGGTGCGTGACTTGGAGGGGAACTTGCAGGTGGTGGTGTTCCCATGTATTTGCTGCTCTTGTCCTTCTAGTTGGTAGAGGTCGCGAGTTTGGAAGGTGCTGTCTAAGGAGCCTTGGTGCATAGCTGCAGTGTATCTTGTAGATGGTACACACTGTTGCCACTGTGCGTGTGTGGTGGAGGGAGTGAATGTTTGTAGATGGGGTGGCAATCAAGTGGGCTGCTTTGTCCTGGATGGTGTCGAACTTCTTGTGTGTTGTTGAGCTGTACCCATGGAGAGTATTCCATCACATTCCTGACTTGTGCCTTGTAGATGGTGGACAGGCTTTGGGGAGACAGGAGGTGAGTTACTCGGCTCTAGATTCCTAGCCTCTGACCTGCGCTTGTAGCCACAGTATTTATATGGCTACTCCAGTTCAGTTTTTGGTCAATGGTAACCCCTAGCATGTTGATAGTCGGGAATTCAGCGATGGTAATGCTGTTGAATGTCAAGGGGAGATTGCTAGATTCTCCCTTTTTGGAGATGGTCATTGCCTGGCACTTGTGTGGCCCGAATGATACTTGTCACTTATCAGCCCAAGCCTGGATATTGTCCATGTCTTGCTGCATTTCAACATGGACTGCTTAAGTATCTGAGGAGTCACGAATGGTGCTGATTTAAAAAGAACCAAAAGCTGGTCAATAAGAGAGGAGCAGCGGGAGACGAGTAGATTAAAAAAAAGCACCAAAACTTCATGAATAAGAGAGGAGCAGCGAGAGAGGAGTGGATTTTTAAAAACACCAAAACATCACAGAATAACAGAATTGCTACAGCGCAGAAGGTGGCCATTCGGCCCATCATGTTTGCACTGGCTCTCTGTAAGAGACAATCCCTCAGGTCCATTCCCCTTCCTTCTTCCCATAACCCTGCACATTCTTCCTTTTCACATAACTATCTAATTCCCTTGTGAATGCTTCAATTGAAGCTGCCTCCACCAGGTTCTCAGGCAGCACATTCCAGACCTTAACCGCTCGCTGCGTGAAAAAGTTTTTCCTCATGTCACTTTTGCTTCTGTTACCAAATACTTTAAATCTGTGCCCGCTAATTCTTGATCCTATCACGTGTGGAATAGTTTCTCTCTATCGACTCTGTCCGGACACCTCATGATTTCGAATACCTCTATCAAATCACCTCTTAGCCTTCTCTTCTTCCAATAAAACTGTCATAACTTCTCCGATCAATATTCGTAACTGAAATTCTTCACCTCTGGAACCATTCTCACGAATCTCTTTTCTGCTCTCTCCAATACCCTCATGTCTTTCCGAAAGTGTGGCACACTGAAATGGACCCAATACTCCACCTGAGGACGAACTAGTGTCTTGTACAAGTTCAACATAACTTCCATGCTCTTGTACTCTATGCCCCTATTAATAAATTCCAGGATACTATATGCTTTATTAACTGCTCTCTCAGCCCATCCTGCAACCTTCAATGACTTATGCACATATACACCCAGGTCCCTCTCCTCCTGCACCCCTTTAGAATTGTGCCCTTTATTCTACATTTTCTCTCTATGTTCTCCCTACCAAACTGAATTACGTTACATTTCTTGACATTGAACTTCATCTGCGACCTGTCTGCCCATTCCACCAACTTGTCTATGTCCTTTTGAAATTCTACACTCTCCTCCTCACAATTCACAATGCCTCCAATTTTCGTATCATCTGCAAAAGTTGCAATTGTGCCCTGTACACCAAGGTGTAGTTTATTAATATGTATCAGGAAAAGCAAGAGTCCCATCACGGATCTTTGTTTCCTTCCAATCAAGACAATTCCGTATCCATGTTGCGACCATCCCTTTTATTTCATGAGCTACAAGTTTTCTCACAAGTTTGTTGTGTAGCATTGTATCAAGCGCCTTTTGAATGTCCATATACACCACATCAACAGCATTGCCTTCATCAACCCTCTCTGCTGCCTCCTCACAAAATTCCAGCAAGTTGGTTCAGCATGATTTTCCATAGGAACTCCATGCTGGCTTTCCATAATCAACCCACATTTGTCCACGTGACTATTGATTTTGTCCCGAATTATTTTTTCTAGATGTTTTCCCACCACCGAAGTTAAAATGTTCTTTAGCTGCTGAGCTTATCTCTGGACACTTTTGCAAACAAGGGTGTAACGTTTACAACTCTCCAGTCCTCTGGGGACAACTCTGATTCAAAGGAAGGTTGAAAAATTAGGGCCAGCGCCTCTACTATTTCCACCTTCACTTCCTTCAGTATCCTTGGTTGCATCTCATCTGGTTGAGTGCTTTATCCACTTTACGTACAGACAGCCTATCTAATACGTGCTCTTTATCAATTTTCAATCCCTCTAGTGTCTGATTTACCTCCTCTTTCAACATTGCCTGAGTTGCATCTTCTTCCTTGGTAAAGACAGATGCCAAGCATTCATTTAATACCTCTGCAATGCCCTCTGCCTCTATGTGTAAATCCCCTTTCTAGCCTCTAATCGGCCCCACCCCTCCTCTTACCACCCTTTTACTACTTACATGCCGAAAGAAAACTTCGGAATTTCATAGAATCATAGAATGTTTAAGACAGAGAAAAAGATCATTTGACCCATCGTGTCTGTGCCGGCTGAAAAACTATGCACCTATTCGCATCCCACCTTCCAGAATTTGCACCGTAGCCCTGCAGACTGTGGAACTCGAGGTGCATATCGAGACTCACTTTGAATGAATTGAAGGTCTCTGCTTCATATATCCTTTCAGGCAGTGAGTTCCAGACCATCACCACCCTCTGGGTGAAAATGTTTTTCCTCATATCCCCTCTAATTCTTCTATAAATCATTTCAAATCTATGCCCCCTCGTCAATGACCTCTCTGCTAAGGTGAAAAGACCCTTCACCTCCATTATATCCAGGCGCCTCATATTTTTGTCCAGTTCAATCAGATCGCCCTTCAGCCGTCTCTGTTCCACGGATAACAATCCCAGCCTATCCAATATTTCATCTCAACTGCATTTGTCCACTCCTGGCAACATGCTCGTAAATCTCCTCTGTACCTTCTCTTGTGCAATTACATCCTTTCTGCAATGAGTGACCATAACTGCACACAGTACTCAATTTGTGGCCTGACCAATGAGTTAAACAGCGCCAGCATAACCTCCCAGCTCTTGTCTTCTATACCTCGGTTAATAAAGGAAAGGATACCATATGCCTCCTTCACCACCTTATCGACCTGTTCTGTTGCCTTCAGGGATTTGTGGGCATTCAGTCCAAGGTCCCTCACTTGCTCTGCACTTCTCAGTATTTTCCCATTAATCAAATACTCCTTTGCCTTTTTTGACATCCCCAAATGCATCACCTCACACTTCTGCAGATTGAATTCCATTTACCACTTTTCTGCCCATTTGAACAGACCATCAATATCTTCCTGCAGCCAACAGCTATCCTCCTCGCTCTCTACCACACGGCCAATCTTTCTGTCGTCCGCAAATTTCTTGATCATGCCCCCTACATTTATGACCAACTCGTTAATATACACCACAAAAAGCAAGCGACCCAGTCCTGAGCCCTGCGGAACGCCACGGGAAGCAGTCACAAAAATAGCCGTCAACAATTACCCTTTGTTTCCTGTCACTGAGCCAATTTGTTGCATTTCCATGGAATCACGGGATTTTCTTTTTTAACCAGTCTTCCATATAGTATCTTGTCAAAAGCCTTGCTAAAATTTATACAGGCCACATCAATTGAACTACCCTCATCGACCTTCCCTGTTAATCCTTCATAAAATTCGATCACGTTGGTCAGACAAGATCATCCCAGAACAAATCCATGCTGACTGTCCTTGATTAACCCATGTCTTTCTAACTGACAATTTATCCTGTCTCTCAGAGGAGATTCTAATAATTTTTCCATTGTTGAGGTTAGACTGACCGGCCTGTAATTATTTGGCTTTGTTGCTTTGGATACCTGGAGAGGAGCAGCGAGAGAGGAGTGGATTTAAAAAGCAATAATGACTGGAAACCTGGAGAGAGGGAGAGTGGAATTGCAGATTTAAAAAGCACCAAATCCTCGTGAATAACAGAGGTGCACTTTTTAAAAGTATCAACTCCTGCTGACGGAGCGAGGAGCATCGGGAGAGGAGCAGGATTTTCAGAAGAAAATGCCTCAGCAGATTTCTCAACTGGTCCGTCAAGAAAAGGGAGGAAATTTAATTGCTCCATTTAAAGGGTGAGTTTGAGTGCACGATAGAGCACATCAGTCAGAACAAGGTAATGCATTCTCCATGGCAACGCATCTACCAGTTAGAGTGCACTTCCTAACGAATCAGCACTCTCTTTTCATACGGTATAACTTAGTTGCTTTCCCTTGCATCGGTATTCATGTGATTTGTCCAGATGAGTGCAAGATGAAAGGCTTCAACAAAATGCTTCTATTTACAGAAAAACTCAAATGATAGAGTCGTTATAATGGGGACCTTGAATTATCTGAATATAGACTGGGATGCTTGTAATGTAAAGGTTACAGAGGAACTGTTCATAGACAGTGTTTAGGAAATAGAATTCTGCAGCATTATGTTTCGGAAAGGAAGCTCTGCTGGACCTGGTTCTTGGGAATGAGGTGGGACAAGTTGATCAAGTGACAGTCGGAGCATATTTAGAGGACAGGGATCATCGTATCATAAGGTTTAGGTTGGCTCTGGGAAACGACAAAGAGCAATCCAGAGTCTTCTTCTTTGGCCTCCTTGTCTCGAGAGACAACGGGTAAGCGCCTGGAGGTGGTCAGTGCTTTGTGAAGCAGCGAATGGAGTGGCTATAAAGGCCAATTCTCGAGTGACAGACTCTTCCACAGGTGCTGCAGATAAAATTGGTTGTCGGGACTGTTACACAGTTGGCTCTCCCCTGGCGCTTCAGTCTTTTGTCCTGCCAACAGCTAAGTCTCTTCGACTCAGCAATCTTTAGCCCCGCCTTTATGGCTGACAGCCAGCTCTGGCAATCACTGGCAACTGACTCCCAAGAATTGTGATCAATGTCACAGGACTTCATGTCGCATTTGCAGATGTCTTTAAAGCGGAGACATGGACGGCCGCTAGGTATGATACCAGTGACGAGCTCGCTGTACAATGTGTCCTCGGGGATCCTGCCATCTTCCATTTGGCTTACATGGCCAACCCATCTCAAGTGCCGCTGGCTCAGTTGGGTGTATATGCTGGGGATGTTGGCCACCTCGAGGACTTCTGCGTTAGAGATATGGTCCTGCCACCTGATGCCAAGGATCATCCGGAGGCAGTGAAGATGGAATGAATTGAGATGTCGCTCCAGGCTGACATACGTTGTCCAGGCCTCATTGCCATAGTGCAAGGTACTGAGGACATTGGCTTGAAACACTTGGACATTTATGATCCCTGTCAGTGTGCCATTTTCCCACACTCTCTCGGCCAGTTTCGACATAGAAGCAGACGTCTTTTCCATCCGCTTGTTAATTTCTGCATCGAGAGACAGGTTACTGGTGATAGTTGAGCCTAGGTGGATGAACCCTTGAACCACTTCCAGAGGGTGGCCAATATTGATGGATGGAGCATTTCTGATGTCCCGGTCCACGATGTTCGTTTTCTTGAGGCTGATGGTTAGGCCAAATTCGTTGCAGGCAGCCACAATCCTGTCGATGAGTCTCTGCATACACTCTTCAGTGTGAGATGTTAATGCAGCATCGCCAGCAAAGAGGAGTTCCCTGATGACGACATTCCGTACTTTGGTCTTTGCTCATAGGCGGGCAAGGTTGAACAACCTGCCATCTGATCTTGTGTGGAGGAAAATTCCTTCTTGTGAAGACTTGAACGCATGTGAGAGCAGCAGGGCAAAGAAGATCCCAAAAAGTGTAGGTGCGAGAGAACAGCCCTGTTTCACGCCACTCAGAATAGGTAAGGGGTCTGATGTGATGCCGCTGTTCTGAATTGTGCCTTTCATATTGTCATGGAATGAGGTGATGATACTTAGTAGCTTTGGTGGGCATCCGATCTTTGTTTGTAGTTTGAAGAGACCTCGTCTGCTGCCGAGGTCAAAGACTTTGGTGAGATCTATAAAAGCAACGTTGAGGGGCATCTGTTGTTCATAGCATTTCTCCTGTTGCTGACGACGGGAGAATAGCATGTCAATGGTGGATCTATCTGCTCGAAAGACATGTCTCTCTCCATTTGTCTCTCTGAATGAGAGTAACAGGAGGGAGAGAGACGCAGGAGAATGAGGGAAACAGGCAGGGAATGAAAGGGGGAGAGGAGGGGCAGCTGGCTGTTATCACGCTGCTGCTTGTGGGATCTTGCTGGGCACCAATGGCCTGAAGCATTTCCAACATTGCAACAGTGACGATCACTTTAAAAATTAATTCAGTGAGCGTCAAATGCTTCTGTGAATCAACAGTTACACGGCTGAAATGTGAAGGTTTGTGAAGGCTTGTTCTCATTCCGAATAATGCTGGTGTTTTTGGCTGTGGGCTGAAATCAACAGTGAAATGAAACACCTGGCAACCATTTGAACTCAGATTTTCAGGGATGGGAATGTGGATTTCTCTATCCTTCTGCGGGAGAGGGGATTGGGGTCACCAAAGTTTGTGTGTTTTTACAGTGAGGCAGAAACAGATGTAGAGAGACACACCAAGAAATAGAGGGAGAGAGAGGGCCAGCAGGAAATGAAAGGGTAAACACATCCACACTTCCCAGTCTCTGGCTCCGTGCTGGCGGAAGTGCTGGTTACATGGAGAGTCACTGAGAAATGTTTTCATGTCAGTAAGTGAGAGAAAGAGCCCTGGGCTCTTGCTGTGTTTAACTTCTGTTCAAAAATGCTTTGCTTTCTTTGAATCAATTTTATTTCTCTTATTCCCAAGGAGAATCTTTTCAGAAGCTGAAGCTGTGATGATGCAGATGGAGAATCTTTTGGCCACGTGGAATTCTCAGACTAGAGCTTTAACCAGACAGGTTACAAGTACATAGTTCTCTGAAAGTGGCAATACAGGTAGACAGGGTCATGACGAAGGCGTATGGCATGCTTGCCTTCATCGGCCGAGGCATTGAGTACAAGAGTTGGGACGTCATGTTACAGTTGTACATAATATTGGTTAGGCCGCGCTTGGATTACTGTGTGCAGTTCTGTTCACTGCACTACAGGAAAAATGTGATTAAGCTAGAGAGGGTGCAGAAAAGATTCACAAGGATGTTGCCTGGTTTGGAGGGCTTGAGTTATAAAGAGAAATTGGATAGGCTGGGTCTGTTTTCCCAGGAGCGAAGGAGGCTGAGAGGGGACATGATAGAGGTATATAAAATTATGAGAGGCATAGATAGGGTAGATAGGCAGAGTCTGTTTCCCATGGTTGGGATGACCAAAACTAATAGGCATAGATTTAAGGTGAGAGGGAGGAGGTTTAAAGGGGATCAAAGGGGTACATTTTTCACACAAAGAATAGTGGGTATCTGGAATGAGCTGCCTCAGGAGATGGTGGAGGCAGGAACAGTAGCGACATTTAAGAGGCATCTGGAGAGGTACTTGAATGAGCAAGGCATAGAGGGATATGGAATTAATGCCGACAGGTGGGATTAGTTTAGTTTAGAGATACAGCACTGAAACAGGCCCTTCGGCCCACCGAGTCTGTCCCGACCATCAGCCACCCATTGTATACTAATCCTACACTATTTCCACATTCCTACCACATCCCCACCTGTCCCTATATTTCCCTACCACCTACCTGTACTAGGGGCAATTTTTAATGGCCAATTAACCTACCAACCAGAAATTTTTTGGCATGTGGGAGGAAACAGGAGCACTCGGAGGAAACCCACGCAGACACAGGGAGAACTTGCAAACTCCACACAGGCAGTACCCAGAATTGAACCCGGGTCGCTGGAGCTGTGAGGCTGCAGTGCTAACCACTGCGCCACTGTGCCGCCGATTAGTATAGATGGCATAATGGTTGAGCATGGACACGGTGGGCCGAAGTGCCTGTTTCTATGCTGCACGACTCTATGACTCCATCAATAAACAGATTATCTGTATAATATCACATTGCTGCCTGTGGGATCTTGCTCTGCAGAGCTTGCCTGCAGAATTTCCTGCATTATAACAGTGACTACATTTTAGGATTGAATTCATTGTGTGTACAACTCTCCTGAAGACATGGAAGTAAAGTCCTGAGCTTGAAGCCGGTATAATTCCCGAAAAATGTTCGTGTTTTGGGCAGTTCTGTGAAGTTCAGGGTTAAATGGCGATAGGAAGAAAGACGCAGGAGATTCAGGAGACATGGAGGGAATCAGTGGGGGAGAGGGGAGCAGCCGATTGTTATCACATTGCTGCTGTGGGATCTTGCTGTGCACAAATGGCCTGCAGCATTTCCAACATTGCAATAGGTTCGAGCACTTCAACAATCAATTCATTGAGTATCAAATGCTCCCGATTCGTTTCAATTCATTTTCCTGAGATTCTCAGTTTACATTTTTCTCTCTGTCTCTCTCCAGCTTTCTTTCCCTCTATCTCTTTATTTAAACCTTTCATAGTTATAAACAAACACTGCACTGTGATTTGTTGCTGTTTTAAAGGGTGAGACAGAAATATTTCCGAGATCATTTCAATCAGGATTACATTGCAGCAGCTTTTTCGGGAGCAGAGTGTGAGCGAGTGAGCAGCTGGGAAGGTCAGTTTGAAAGTAAACT
This sequence comes from Heterodontus francisci, assembly GCF_036365525.1. NCBI lineage: Eukaryota > Metazoa > Chordata > Chondrichthyes > Heterodontiformes > Heterodontidae > Heterodontus > Heterodontus francisci. Next base: position 610,552 of record NW_027140102.1, read on the forward strand.
TAATTTCCTTTTGTTTTTCGGCGGAGTCCAGGGGGCTGCTGGGTAAGTAAAACACTATATATTTGGGCGGTTTAAAATAACTTTCCTTTCATTGCAGCAGCTTTTTCGGGAGCAGAGTGTGAGCGAGTGAGCAGCTGGGAAGGTCAGTTTGAAAGTAAACTTAATTTCCTTTTGTTTTTCGGCGGAGGCCAGGGGGCTGCTGGGTAAGTAAAACACTATATATTTGGGCGGTTTAAAATAACTTTCGTTTCATTGCAGCAGCTTTTTCGGGAGCAGAGTGTGAGTGAGTGAGCAGCTGGGAAGGTCAGCTTGAAAGTAAACTTAATTTCCTTTTGTTTTTCGGCGGAGGCCAGGGGGCTGCTGGGTAAGTAAAACACTATATATTTGGGCGGTTTAAAATAACTTTCCTTTCATTGCAGCAGCTTTTTCGGGAGCAGAGTGTGAGCGAGTGAGCAGCTGGGAAGGTCAGTTTGAAAGTAAACTTAATTTCCTTTTGTTTTTCGGCGGAGGACAGGGGGCTGCTGGGTAAGTAAAACACTATATATTTGGGCGTTTTCTGAACCCGAGACACCACACTTGTCGTGTCTCCCACCCGCCCTCCTCCTCTAACCAAAAAAAAGGACTCGGTGGGGTGTTTATAAGGTAAGGCTTTTTCTATTTCTCTGGTTTTATCGTGATTGGTAAAAACTTTTCGTTCCTTTTTCATTTAACTAAGTTTAAACTTAAGATTAAAAATGGCAGGAGATCTCAGACCCGTGTCATGCTCCTCTTGCTCAATGTGGGAGCTCAGGGACATGGCTGATGTCCCTGACTCCTTCACGTGCAGGAAGTGTGTCCAACTGCAGCTGTTGTTAGACCGCATGACGGCTCTCGAGCTGCGGATGGACTCACTTTGGAGCATGCGCGATACTGAGGAGGTCGTGGATAGCACGTTTAGTGAATTGGTCACACCGCAGATTAGGATTGCTGAGGGAGAAAGGGAATGGGTGACCAAAAGGCAGAGAAAGAGCAGGAAGGCAGCGCAGGAGTCCCCTGCTGTCATCTCCCTCCAAAACAAGTATACCGTTTTGGATACTGTTGAGGGAGATGGCTCACCAGGGGAAGGCAGCAGTAGCCAGGTCCATGGCACCGTGGCTGGCTCTGCTGTTCAGAATGGCGGGAAAAAGAGTGGAAGGGCTATAGTCGCAGGGGATTCGATTGTAAGGAGAGTAGATAGGCGGTTCTGTGGTCGAAAACGAGGCTCCCGAATGGTATGTTGCCTCCCAGGTGCACGGGTCCGGGATGTCTCAGATCGGCTGCAGAACATTCTGAAGGGGGAGGGTGAACAGCCAGTTGTCACTGTGCACATAGGCACCAATGATATAGGTAAAAAACGGGATGAGGTCCTACAAGCAGAGTTTAGGGAGTTAGGAGCCAAGTTAAAAAGCAGGACCTCAGAGGTAGTAATCTCAGGATTGCTACCAGTGCCACGTGATAGTAAGAGTAAAAATGAAAGAATAGTCAGGATGAATGCGTGGCTTGAGAGATGGTGCAGGAAGGAGGGGTTCAGATTTTTGGGACATTGGGACCGGTTCTGGGGGAGGTGGGACTATTACAAATTGGACGGTCTACACCTGGGCCGGACTGGAACCAATGTCCTTGGGGGTGCTTTTGCTAACGCTGTTGGGGAGGGTTTAAGCTAATGTGGCAGGGGGATGGGAACAAATTGAGGTCAGTTGACAGTAAGGAGGTAGTAACAAAAGCCTGTAAGGAACTAGATAATGAAGTCAGTGTGACTAAGGGGAAGAGCAGGCAGGGAGCAGATGATGAATATAAAGGGACTGGTGTTCTGAGGTGCATTTGTTTTAATGCAAGAAGTGCAGTAGGTAAGGCAGATGAACTTAGGGCTTGGATTACTACCTGGGAGTATGATGTTATTGCTATTACTGAGACTTAGTTGAGGGAAGGGCATGATTGGCAACTAAATATCCCAGGATATCGATGCTTCAGGCGGGATAGAGAGGGAGGTAAAAGGGGTGAAGGAGTTGCATTACTGGTCAAAGAGGATATCACAGCTGTGCTGAAGGAGGGCACTATGGAGGACTCGAGCAATGAGGCAATATGGACAGAACTCAGAAATAGGAAGGGTGCGGTAACAATGTTGGGGCTGTACTACAGGCCTCCCAACAGCGAGCGTGAGATAGAGGTACAAATATGTAAACAGATTATGGAAAGATGTAGGAGCAACAGGGTGGTGGTGATAGGAGATTTTAATTTTCCCAACATTGACTGGGATTCACTTAGTGTTAGATGTCTAGATGGAGCAGAATTTGTAAGGAGCATCCAGGAGGGTTTTCTAGAGCAGTATGTAAATAGTCCAACTCGTGAATGGGTCATACTGGACCTGGTGTTGGGGAATGAGCCCGGCCAGGTGTTTGAAGTTTCAGTAGGGGACTACTTTGGGAATAGTGATCACAATTCCATAAGCTTTAAAATACTCATGGACAAAGACGAGAGTGGTCCTAAAGGAAGAGTGCTAAATTGGGGGAAGGCCAACTATACCAAAATTCGGCAGGAGCTGGGGAATGTAGATTGGGAGCAGCTGTTTGAAGGTAAATCCACATGTGATATGTGGGAGGCTTCTAAAGAGAGGTTGATTAGCGTGCAGGAGAGACATGTTCCTGTGAAAATGAGGGATAGAAATGGCAAGATTAGGGAACCATGGATGACAAGTGAAATTGTGAGGCTAGCTAAGAGGAAAAATAAAGCAGACATAAGGTCTAGGCGGCTGATGAAAGACGAAGCTTTGAAAGAATATCGGGAATGTAGAGCCTATCTGAAACGAGGAATTAAGAGGGCTAAAAGGGGTCATGAAATATCTTTAGCAAACAGGGTTAAAGAAAATCCCAAAGCCTTTTATTCATATTTAAGGAGAAAGAGGGTAACTAGAGAAAGGATTGGCCCACTAAAGGACAAAGGAGGAATGTTATGCTTGGACTCAGAGAAAATGGGTGAGATTCTAAACGAGTACTTTGCATCGGTATTCACCGAGGAGAGGGACATGATGGATGTTGAGGTTCGGAACAGTTGTTTGATTACTCTAGGTCAAGTCGGCATACGGAAGGAGGAAGTGTTGGGTATTCTAAAGGGCATTAAGGTGGACAAGTCCCCAGGTCCGGATGGGATCTATCCCAGGTTACTGAGGGAAGCGAGAGAGGAAATAGCTGGGGCCTTTACAGATATCTTTGCAGCATCCTTAAACACGGGTGAGGTCCCGGAGGACTGGAGAATTGCTAATGTTGTCCCCTTGTTTAAGAAGGGTAGCAGGGATAATCCAGGTAATTATAGACCGGTGAGCCTGACGTCAGTGGTAGGGAAGCTGCTGGAGAAGATACTGAGGGATAGGATCTATTCCCATTTGGAAGAAAATGGGCTTATCAGTGATAGGCAACATGGTTTTGTGCAGGGAAGGTCATGTCTTACCAACTTAATAGAATTCTTTGAGGAAGTGACAAAGTTGATTGATGAGGGAAGGGCTGTCGATGTCATATACATGGACTTCAGTAAGGCGTTTGATAAGGTTCCCCATGGCAGGCTGATGGAGAAAGTGAAGGCGCCTGGGGTCCAAGGTGTACTAGCTAGATGGATAAAGAACTGGCTGGGCAACAGGAGAGAGAGAGTAGCAGTAGAAGGGAGTTTCTCAAAATGGAGACGTGTGACCAGTGGTGTTCCACAGGGATCCGTGCTGGGACCACTGTTGTTTGTGATATACAGTAATGATTTGGAGGAAAGTATAGGCTGACTGATTAGCAAGTTTGCAGACGACACTAAGATTGGTGGAGTAGCAGATAGTGAAGGGGACTGTCAGAGAATAAAGCAGAATATAGATAGATTGGAGAGTTGGGCAGAGAAATGGCAGATGGAGTTCAATCAGGGCAAATGCGAGGTGATGCATTTTGAAAGATCCAATTCAAGAGTGAACTATACAGTAAATGGAAAAGTCCTGGGGAAAATTGATGTCCAGAGAGATTTGGGTGTTCAGGTCCACTGTTCCCTGAAGGTGGCAACGCCGGTCAATAGAGTGGTCAAGAAGGCACACGGCATGCTTTCCTTCATCGGACGGGGTATTGAGTACAAGAGTTGGCAGGTCATGTTACAGTTGTATAGGACTTTGGTTCGGCCACATTTGGAATACTGCATCCAGTTCTGGTCGCCACATTATCAAAAGGATGTGGATGCTTTGGAGAGGGTGCAGAGGAGGTTCACCAGGATGTTGCCTGGTATGGAGAGCGCTAGCTATGAAGAGAGGTTGAGTAGATTAGGATTATTTTCATTAGAAAGACGGAGGTTGAGGGGGGACCTGATTGAGGTGTACAAAATCATGAGAGGTATAGACAGGGTGGATAGCAAGAGGCTTTTTCCCAGAGTGGGGGATTCAATTACTAGAGGACACGAGTTCAAAGTGAAAGGGGAAATGTTTAGGGGGGATATGCGTGGAAAGTTCTTTACGCAGAGGGTGGTGGGTGCCTGGAACGCGTTGCCAGCGGAGGTGGTAGATGCGGGCACGATGGAGTCTTTTAAGATGTATCTAGACAGATACATGAATGGGCAGGAAGAAAAGAGATACAGAAACTTAGAAAATAGGCGACATGTTTAGAGAGAGGATCTGGAACGGCGCAGGCTTGGAGGGCCGAAGGGCCTGTTCCTGTGCTGTAATTATCTTTGTTCTTTGTTCTTTGTTCATATGAGATGGAGGGAATCGACAGAGTTATGGACAGGGAGAGAGACACAGGGGAGAATAAGTTAGGAACTGAGAGAGATACAGTGACAGGGAGAGAGATACCGAGACAGGAAGAGAGATACAGAGACAGACAGACAGACACACAAGCACACAAAGGTGAAGGTTGCTGTCTCAATCTTTTTAGTCTCTGGTTTAGAACTGTGATTTGTCTGTATTTGGGTGATGCTGAAAGATTGTCTGTATCACTGAGGGAAATTCCTGGGCTCTAGCAGTGCTATTTTGTTTAAACATGCTCTTGCCTTGTAATCAGTTTGACTGGGACCTGGTCTTGACGCTGAGTTTTGATGCAGAGTCTGTGAGTGGGGTCAGCACTGTTATATATTAATAACATCACTAAAAAAAGATTATCTGCAGAATATCATAGCTGCCTGTGGGATCTTGCTGTGCGCAGCTTGCCTGCAGAATTCCTAGCATTGTCACAGTGACTGCATTTTGGAAGTGAATTTATTGTGTCCAAATCTCTCCTGAAAGCCTGGAATTAAAGTCCTGAACTTGAAGCATGTATAATTCCCCAATAAGCCGGTGTTTTCGGCAGTACCATGAATTTGAGGGTTAAATGAAATTTGCTGCCACCATTTGAATTGAGAGTGAGGTTCTCAGAGTGGATTTCCCAGTCTCTCTCTCTCTGTCTCCGTCTCACCTCGGACCAATTTCCTGATGGGGAGGTCATAACGGTGCCTCATAATTAACTAGTTAGCAAACTGAATGATCATGGAACGAAAGGAACAGTGACAGAGTGGATGTGACATTGGCTATGGGACAGAACACGGAGAGTAGTGCTGAATGGTTCTTTCAGACTGAAGGACGGTATCTACGCTTGACACATCGTACAATTCCTTTGCATCTCTTCTTAATGTCACTTGTTCTGAGGAGAACAAAGCCAGCTTTTCCAACAAACATTGCTGCTAAATTCCCCCATGTCTGGAATCATTCTGTTAAATCTTATGTGGACATTTTCAAAGACAATCACCTCCTTCCTAAAGTGTGGTGAACAGAACTGGACGCAATTCTCAAGTTGGGGCATAACCAGGGCTTTATAAAGGTTCGACATAACCTCACTACTACTATAGGTATGTGAAGAGAAAAAGACTGGTGAAGACAAATGTAGGTCCCCTACAGTCAGAAATAAGGGAATTTAATAAGGGAAACAAATAAATGGCTGACCAACTAAATGCATACTTTGCTTCTGTCCACAAAGGTGGACAAATAACATACCAGAAATGTTGGGGAACACAGGGTTTAGTGAGATGGAGGAACTGAAGGAAATTAGTATTAGTTGAACAATGGTGTTGGGAAAACTGATGGGATTAAAGGCCGATAAATCCCCAGGCCCAGGTAATCTACATCTCAGAGTAGTTAAGGAAGTGGCCCTAGAAACAGTGGATGCATTGGTGGTCATCCTTCAATATTCTATAGGCTCTGGAACAGTTCCTACAGATTGAAGGGTAGCTAATGTTTAAAAAGGGAGGTAGAGAGAAAACAGGGAATTATAGACTAGTTAGCCTGACGTCGGTAGTGGGGAAAATTCTAGAGTCCATTATCAAAAGATTTTATAGCAGAGCACTTGGAGAACAGTCATAGAATCGGACAGAGTCAGCATGGATTTAGAAAAGGGAAATCATGCTTGACAAATCCACTATAATTCTTCGAGGATGTAATTAGTAGAGTTGATGAGAGGCAGCCAGTGGATGTGGTTTATTTGGACTTTCAGAAGGCTTTCGACAAAGTCCAATTTTAGAGATTAGCATGTAAAATTAAAACGCATAGGATTGGGGATAGAGTATTGTGATGGATAGAAAATTGGTTGGCAGACAGGAAACAAAGATTAGGAATAAATGGGTCTTTTTCTGAATGGCAGGCAGTGAATAGTGAGGTACCGCAGGGACCTATGCTAGGACACCAGCTATTTACAATATATACTAATGATTTGGATGAGGGAACTAAACGTAAAATCTTCAAATTTGCAGTTGATACAACACTGGGTGAGAGGGTGTGTTGTGAGGAGAATGAAGAGAGGCTTCAGGGTGACTTGGACATGTTGACAGAATGGGCAAATGCATGGCAGATGCAGTATCATGTGGATAAATGTGAGGTTATTCGCTTTGGTAGCAAAAACAGGAAGGCAGATTATTATCTGAACGGCTATAAACTGAGAGGGGAATATGCAACGAGACATGGGTGTTCTCGTACACCAGTCGCTGAAGGTAAGCATGCAGGCGGGAAAAAGGGCAAATGGTATGTTGGCTTACATAGCGAGAGGATTTGAGTACTGGAGCAGGGATGTCTTGCTGCAATTATGCAGGGCCTTGGTGTGGCCACACCTGAAATATGGTGTGAAGTTTTGGTCTCCTTATCTGAGGAAGGATGTTCTTGCTCTCGAGGGAGTGCAGCAAAGGTTTACTAGACTGATTCCTGGGATGGTGGGACTGACGTATGAGGAGCGATTGAGTCGGTTAAGATTATATTCACTGGAGTTCAGAAGAATGAGGGGGATCACATAGAAACCTGTAAAATTCTGACAGGACTTGACAGGGTAGATGCAGGAAGGATGCTCCCGATGGTGGGGGAGTCCAGAACCAAAGTTCGTAGTCTAAGGATACGGGGCAAACCTTTCTGGACTGAGATGAGGAGAAATTTCATCACCCAGAGAGTGGTAAGACTGTGGAATTCACTACCAGAGAAAGCAGTTGAGGCCAAAACGTTGCATGTTTTCAAGAAGGAGTTAGATAAAGCTGTTGGAGCGAAAGGGATCAAAGGGTATGGGGCAAAAGCGCGAAAGGTTGCTGAGTTGGATGAGCAGCCATGATCATAATGAATGGCGGAGCAGGCTCGAAGGGCCGAATGGCCTACTCCTGCTCCTATTTTCTATGTTTCAATGTTTCTATGACTTCAGGAGCATAGAGGCAGTCTCGTGAAATGGACAGTCTCAAGGCAGGTTAACTTCATAGCTGAGAGATGTAAACTGATTCATTTTGGAAGGAAAGCTGACAAGAAGCAATATCAACTAAATGGTACGATGCTTAAATTACTAAAGGGACAGAGAGACCTGGGATTTCATATCTGTGTTACTTTTTATCTGTTGAAGAATCCATTGAGGTTCTGAATCTCCTGCTTGAAAATTGAGAGCAAATGGGTTGGGAAATGTGTTAAAAGCTGTTTCCATTCAGACATTCCTGCATTGTGGAAGTATTTGTCGAGATAGTAAATAGATGTGTTTGAATGGACTTGCAGGTTTTGGTTGATGGAATAAGGTGACAATTTGATTTGTGTCCCTTGCAGATCGGGAGAATTGAAGGTATTTACAGAACACCACATGAACGGTACAATATACAAAACCTGAGAGTCAGACAATAGCAGTAGGAAAGTGAATCTCTTTTTATGGGTTTTAATCAGAAGGCCTGAGCTGATGATTGAAATAGAAAGAGTTCAAATCTCACACTGGGCTGTTGTTAATTTGAATTCTGTCCCGACTAAAAAGTAAAACATAAATTTGGAATTGAAAAAAAATCTAAGACACAATGATTCACCCCCGTCTGCTCGTGCAAAGGCCCTGTGTGTCTCAATTTTACTGTATTTATTAACGATTTAAGATGATGGGGTGGAATTCCACATACCCAAGCTTGTCAATGGCACATAATTACACAGCATTGTCAGCATCAAATTGCAAAGACATATTAATATCTTAAGTGAATGGGAAAAACTGTGATGGATGGATTTCAATGTCAGCAAAAAAGACAGAAGAATACTTTGTAAATGGTGAAAAAACTAGAAACAGTGAAGGTCCAAAGAGACTTGGGGGTGGGAGGGGGGTGGGGGGAATGTCCATGTCCATTTGAGTGCAGCGTAGATTTACCAGAATAATAACGGGACTGCAAGGGTTAAAATCCGAGATGATATTACACAAACTGTGGATGTATTCCCTGGAATTTAGGAAGATCGGGGTGATTTGATCGAAGTTGTTACAATATTAAGGGGAACTGATGGGGTAATTTTGGAGAAACTATGTCAGCAGGTTGGGAAGTCTGGATCCAGTAAGCATAGTTGAAAACAAAAGAGCCAGACCTTTCAGGAGTTAAGTTAGGCAACACTTCGACACGCAAAAGGCGATATTAGTTTGGAACTCTCTTCTGCAGACGCAGATTGATGTTAACTCGTGTGTGTGTGCGCGTGTGTGTGTGCATGTGCTTCTGTGTGTGTGTGTGTGTGTGTGTGTGTGTGTGTGTGTGTGTGCTTGTTTGTGTATGTGGGGTGGGTGGGTGTGCTTCTGTGTGTGTGTGTGTGTGTGTCTGTTTGTGTATGTGGGGTGTGTGGGTGTGCTTCTGTATGTGTGTGTTTGTTTGTGCATGTGGGGTGGGTGGGTGTGCTTCTGTGTGTGTGTGTGTGTTTGTTTGTGTAAGTGGGGTGGGTGGGTGTGCTTCTGTGTGTGTGTGTTTGCTTGTGTGTGTGTTTGTGTGTGTGTGCGTGTGTGGGTGGGCTTGCTTCTGCGTGTGTGTACTTCTGCTTGTTCGTGTGTGTGCTTCTGTGTGTGAGTGTGTGCGCGAGTGTGCCTATGCCTGTTTCTCTGTCCTCTCTCAGAACCTCAGTAAAACTACAGATGCATCAGTTTGCCATGTTAAGTTGGTTGCTTCTGGTGACACCACAACGTCAGAGGGTGCACTTCTTATGCAGGCTTGTAAGAAACCCGCATACCCCTATTTAATGGCATATTCTCTAAACAATGAAATTGGTTCATCCCTCATAATTGATCAAATCTGACATTGATTACTGATTGACGGTCTCAAGGTTTACCTTCCTCCCGGGGCTAATTAAAAACACTGACATTAGTGATGAGGGGAGTGCGAGTTTGCCTCAGTGTTTTGAAAATTCCAAACCCTGTTCCCACACCTAGAAAACTATGTTATATGGTGGTACACTGCAAATATTGTTACACTCAGTGCGCAGAGTACCTTCATGTTGCAAGAAGATGTTATAAGCTCTATTAGTTTACCCTGAGACACAGTGTGACTTTCGAGCAGAAAGAGATCCACCATTGACATGCTGTTCTCCCTTTGCTAGCGACAGGAGAAATACCGCGAAGAACAGATGCCCCTCTGCGTTGCTTTCATTGATCTCACCAAAGCCTTTGACCTCGTCAGCAGACGTGGTCTCTTCAGACTGTTAGAAAAGATTGGATGTCCACCAAAGCTACTAAGTATCATCACCTCATTCCATGACAATATGAAAGGCACAATTCAGCATGGTGGCGTCTCATCAGACCCCTTTCCTATCCTGAATGTCGTGAAACAGGGCTGTGTTCTCGCACCTGTTGGGGTTCTTCTTGTCCCTGCTGCTCTCACATGCGTTCAAGTTTTCAGCAGAAGGAATTTTCCTCCACAGAAGATCAGGTGGCAGGTTGTTCAACCTTGCCCGTCCAAGAGTGAAGACCAAAGTATGGAAAGTCCTCATCAGGGAACTCCTCTTTGCTGACGATGCTGCATTAACATCTCACACTGAAGAGTGTCTGCAGAGACTTATCGACAGGATTGCGGCTGCCTGCAACGAGTTTGGCCTAACCATCAGCCTCAAGAAAACGAATATCATGGGACAGACGCCAGAAATGCTCCATCCATCAATATTAGCGACCACGTTCTGGAAATGGTTCCAGAGTTCACCTACCTCGGCTCAACTATCACCAGTAACCTGTCTCACGATGCAGTAATCAACAAGCGCATGGGAAAGGCTTCCACTGTTATGTCCAGACTGGCCAAGAGAGTGTGGGAAAATGGCGCACTGACACGGAACACAAAAGTCCGAGTGTATCAAGCCTGTGTCCTCAGTACCTTGCTCTATGGCAACGAGGCCTGGACAACATATGTCAGCCAAGAGCGACGTCTCAATTCATTCCATCTTCGCTGCCACTGGAGAATCCTTGGCATCAGGTGGCAGGACTGTATCTCCAACACAGAAGTCCTCGAGGCGGCCAACAGCCCCAGCATATACACCCTACTGAGTCAGCGGCGCTTGGGATGGCTTGGCCATGTGAGCCGCATGAAAGTTGGCAGGATCCCCAAGGACACATTGTACAGTGAGCTCGTCACTGGTATCAGACCTACCGGCCACCCATGTCTCTGCTTTAAAGACATCTGCAACCGCGCCATGAAGTCATTGATCACAAGTCGTGGAAGTCAGTTACCAGCGATTGCCAGAGCTGGTGGGCAACCATAAAGGCGGGGCTAACGCGTGGCGTGTCGAAGAGACTTAGCAGTTGGTAGGAAAAAAGACAGAAGCGCAAGGGGAGGGCCAACTGTTCAACAGTCCCGACAACAAATTTTATCTGTAGCACCTGTGGAAGAGTCTGTCGCTCTAAAATTGTCCTTTATAGCCACTCCAGGCGCTACTTCACAAATCATTGACCACCTCCAGGCGCTTACCCATTGTCTCTCGAAACAAGGAGGCCAAAGAAGAGAAGAAGAAGATGAAGAATCTCTATTCAGATAACTCTCATGCCATAGGGGCAATGGTTTACTGGGTCAACATTCTCTCCAACACAAAAACATTCTCGACAGCGAGGCTCACAAATTCAAACACAAGTTTCATTTTCGGAGTCTCACTGATCTGTTCTGATTTTCGGTTGGATGGCATCAGCCTAGGTTTTGTGCTTGACCTGAACCCACAAACTTATGGCTCAGAAGCAAGATTACTACCCACTGAGCTCCAATGCTCCCCAGAAAATGTAGTTACTTTCCAAGGGCACATTTGCTTTTTCTGTGCCCAGTCCCTTTACATTTTTAAGAACCTTTGAAGACGTGTACTGTTTATCACAGACCAAGACCTGCGTGGTACCTCCGAGGCTGCTGCACGCAGCTTTACTGGAACATTGACCGATGCTCTTTATTCCAATCCCTTCCTCTTTCTCTCTGGTACTCTCTCCCCATTGCTATCCTTCCCCCTCTCTGTTATTCTCGCTACGTATCTGTCCCTGTCTTGCCCAATGTTACTCTCTCCATCTGGATGGTGGAGGAGAACGAGAGGCACATAGAGAGGCAGCTTTACTCTGTATCTAACCCCATACTGTACTTTATATAACAGAGAAGATTTACTCTGTAGCTGACTAGACATGTCAGCATCTGATATGACAGTATAGTTGGAGCATCAGTCTGTATCCATGGAATTTAGAAGGTTAAGAGGTGAACAGGTCAAATTTTACAAGATAGTAATAGAAACTGACAGGGTAGACAGAGAAAAAACACTTCTAACTGGTTGGGGGAGTCTTGGACGAGGGGCATAATCTAAAAATTTAACATGAGTTGAAATCCCTTTCAAAGGTGAAATTTAGAAACATGACTACACACTAAGGGTGGTGGAATTTAGGAACTGTCTTCCACAAATGACCCCTCCCAAGCTTTGCAATCTCCGACAACTCCACAATCTTCCAAAACCTGTGATCCTTTAATTCTGGCCTCTTGGACATCCGCCAGTTTAATCGTTCTGGTGGCCGTACCTTCAAGCTGCCAAGGTGCTTACTCTGAAATTCATTTTCTAAAGTTCTCCGCCTCATTACCTCGCTTCCCTCTTTGAAGACGATCCCTCAGCCCAACCTCTTTGACGAAGTTTTTGGTCGTCCAGTCTAATATCTCCAGAAGTGACTCGGTGCCAAATTGTTATTTTTGTTTTATTCATTTGTGTGATGTGCGTTTCGCTGGTAACGCCAGCATTTATTTCACATCTCTAATTGCCCTTTGAGAGTGTGGTGGTGAGCTAATTTCTTGAGCCACTGGAGTCTAATTGGTGTTGGTACAGTCACAGTGCTATTAGAAAGGGAGTTCCAGGATTTTGACCCAGTGACAATGAAGGAACGGAGATATAGTTCCAAGTCAGGATGATGTGTGACTTTAGCAGTTGTGCATTGCCAGATTTTTCAGTGCACAGTTCTTTTAAATTTTAAATGTATATTTTAACGTGTTTCAATGCAAAGTTTCTCCTGCACCCTGCCTGTCTCTCCCGTCTCTCCCTTCCTTTTTACGACCCGTCTCTCTGTCGCTGTTTCTACTCGTCTCGCCCTCCCTCTTTCTGCCTGTCTCTCCCTCCCTCTCTCTTCTTGTCTCTCTGAATTCAAAGTTCCCATATGTTTTGCTAATTTCTCTCTCAATCTGTCCCGGGGTCTTCAAAAATCACTGCACGTGAACCTTCAGGTTCCTCTGTCCATGCACATTCTTAGGAACTGTGCCATGGAATAATCAAACAAAGTCAACATGGTTTCACAAAGGAGAAACTGCGTTTCTTGTGGATGTAACTATTTGGGTAGATAAAGAGGAGCCAGTAGATATTGTATTCTTGGATTTTGAAACGGTGCTACGCAAAAGGTTAAACTGAAGTAAAGGACTCATGGAGTTCGGAGTAACATATTGGTATGGATGGTTGATTGATTTATGGGCAGGAAGCAAAGAGCAGAGATAAACAGGGCATTTGCAACTTGGAAGACTGTGACGAGTGGAGTGCCGCAAGGTCAGTACTGGAGCCTCAGGTACTTGTTCTGAACATGTTTGTTCCGACCCTCAATAACTCTCACTGCCTCTCTCAGTCCCTCGGCCACTCTTTGACACTCTCTGTGTATTTATCTATTTCTGAACGTCTTTATACATTCATGCTCAGAACCTCAGTAACAAAACACAATCACAATATTACCCATTCACTCATTTAACATTCTTTACAAACACAGACAGTCATTTTAGGTTTGTTCATAGTGGCCATTATGTTACCACAGCATTGGGACATTTATTTCAGAGAATGATTCCTCAGTAATGTAAGGCTAGAGCTTTAAATATGACAGAGACACAGGCATGGAGACACCGAGACACCCAATACGAGACAGGAGTGAAATATTCCCTTGCACCCATTATGTATTGTACATGCACAGGAGCTGACACTGTATTACATTCTTTCACGGGATCTGGGCATCGCTGACAAGGCCAGCATTTGTTGCCCATCCCTGATTGCCCTTGAGAAGGCGGGAATCAGTTGTTCCCCTCATCCACCCTCCTTGTTACCCCCACGAATATGTCAATCAAGTTAGTCTGACACAGTCTTCACTTAACAAATCCTTGCTGACTGAGCTTGATTAATCTGTACCTTTCTAAATGACGATTACTATTATATATAAAGAATTTTGATCGACGTGTTCAAAATCTTGAGGAACATTCTTCTGAGCTGTAACTATTCGATGATATTGTAAGATATTTGGTGTTTATATTCTTCCAGCCAAAGTGAATGCCCTGACTATTCACCACGGTATACTCCACTTTTTTATCCACTCACTGAACCTGTCCATACTCCGTTCCCCACACCCTCTCTGTGTCCTCCTCACAGCTTACTGTCGCACCTGAATGGGTGTTATCCGCTCACTGGATACATTGTGCTGCATCCCTTCCTGGCCCAATCAAATAGCCCCACGGTTAACAACCATGCCTTCACCTGATCAGGAACAGCAACTTGTTTCAGTTATTACTGCACTAGATCCTGCCTCTGTCCATAAAACACCAGACTAGAAGGAGAGAGCGGGAGAGACAGAGAGGGAAAGACAGATGGAGGGATAGAGAGAGACAGAGAGACAGAGAGAGAGGCAGAGACAGAGATAGAAGGAAAGAGAGGGAGTGTCAGGAAGGGAAAGACAGATGGAGGGACAGAGTGTGAACAGAGAGAGAAGGAGAGAGATGGAGTGACAGGGAGGGTCGGATAGATGGATGGCGATAGAGAGAGATACAGTGATAGAAGGAGAGAGAGGGAGTGACAGAGAGGGAAAGACAGATGGAGGGACAGAGAGAGAGACAGAGAGGGAGGCAGAGACGGAAATAGAAGGTGTTAGATTGAAAGACAGGGGGTGGGGAAGACTGATGAAGAGAGAGAGAGTCAGAGAGAGGAGAGAGATGGAGAGACAGAGAGGGAGGCAGAGACAGAAATAGAAGGAGTTAGAGGGAAAGACAGGGGGTTGGGAAGACTGATGAAGAGAGAGAGAGTCAGAGAGAGTAGCAGAGATGGAAGGAGAGCGAGTGAGTGACAGGGAGGGAAGGACGGATGGAGGATAGAGAGAGAGACAGAGATAGAAGGAAAGAGTGGCAGTGACAGAGAGGGACAGACAGATGGAGGGACAGAGAGAGAGACAGAGATAGAAGGAGAGAGGGAGTGACAGGGAGTGGGGAAGACAGATGGAGAGACAGAGAGAGAGACAGACGGAGAGAGAGGGAGAAAGAGGGGGGGGGAAAGACTGATGGAGAGACAGAGAGGGAGAGGCAGAGATGGAAGGAGAGAGAGGGAGTGTCAGGGAGGGAATGACAGATGGAGAGACAGACAGAGAGAGACAGCGAGAGAAGGAGAGGGAGGGAGTGTCAGGGAGGGAAAGACAGATGGAGGGACAGACAGAGAGAGACAGCGAGACAAGGAGAGAGAGGGATTGTCAGGGAGGGAAAGACAGATGGAGGGACAGAGAGAGAGACAGAGAGAGAGAAGGAGAGAGAGGGAGTGACAGGGAAGGAAAGACAGATGGAGGGACAGATTGAGAGACAGAGAGAGAAGGAGAGAGATGGAATGACACGGAGGGAAGGACTGATGTAGGCACAGAGATAGAGAGACAGAGATAGAAGGAGAGAGAGGAGTGTCGAGAGGGGAAGACAGATGGAGAGAAATAGAGAGAGAGAGACAGTTGGAGGGACAGACAGAGAGAGACAGAGATAGAAGGAGTGAGACGGAGTGTCAGGGAGAGAAAGGCAGATGAGGGACAGAGAGGGTGAGACAGAGAGAGAGAGAGACAGAGAGGAGGAGAGAGAGCGAGTGATAGGGAGGGAAATACAGATGGAGGGACATAGTGAGAGACAGAGAGAGAGGGAGAGAGATGGAGTGACAGGGAGGGAAGGACAGATGGAGGGATGGAGAGAGAGAGACAGACATTGATGGAGAGAGAGGGAGAGACAGAGAGGGAAAGGCAGTTGGAAAGGCAGAGAGATTGACAGAGATAGAAGGAGAGAGAGGGAGTGACAGGGATGGAAAGTCAGAGAGAGTGAGACAGAGATAGAAGGAGAGAGAGGGAGAGACAGAGAGGAAAAGACAGATGGAGGGATAGAGAGAGAGAGACAGAGATAGAAGGAGAGAGAGGGTGTGACAGAGAGGGAAAGACAGGTGGAGAGACAGAGAGAGAGAGAGACAGAGATAGAAGGAGAGAGATGGGGTGACATGGAGGAAAGGACAGATGGGGGGATAGAGAGAGAGAGACAGAGATAGAAGGAGAGAGAGGGCGCCACAGAGAGGGAAAGACAGATGGAGAGAGAGAGAGAGAAGTAGAGAGAGCAAGAGAGAGGGAGTGTCAGGGAGGGAAAGGCAGATGGAGAGTCAGAGAGAGAAACGCAGAGATGCAAGGAGAGAGAGGGAGTGACAGGGAGGGAAAGGCAGATGGAGAGTCAGAGAGAGAAACGCAGAGATGGAAGGAGAGAGAGGGAGTGTCAGGAAGGGAAAGACAGATGGAGGGACAGAGTGTGTGACAGAGAGAGAAGGAGAGAGATGGAGTGACAGGGAGGGAAGGATAGATGGATGGATAGAGAGAGAGATACAGAGAAAGAAGGGGAGAGAGGGAGTGACTGATAGGGAAAGACAGATGGAGGGACAGAGAGCGAGACAGAGAAAGAGGCAGATACAGAATTAGAAGGAGAGTGAGGGAGTGACAGGGAGTGGGGAAGACTGATGAAGAGAGAGAGAGAGTCAGAAAGAGGAGAGAGATGGAGAGACAGAGAGGGAAAGACCAATGGAGAGACGGGGAGAGATTGGAAGAGATGGAAGGAGAGAGAGGGAGTGACAGGGAGGGAAGGACGGATGGAAGGATAGAGGTATAGAGATTGAGAAAGAAGGAAAGAGTGGGAGTGACAGAGAGGGACAGACAGATGGAGGGACAGAGAGAGATACAGAGAGAGAGAGACAGAGACAGAGATAAAGGAGAGTGAGGGAGTGACAGGGGTGGGGAAGACAGATGCGGATACAGAGAGAGAGAAGGAGAGAGGGAGAGACAGAGAGGGAAAAACAGATGAAGGGACAGAGCGGGAGAGGCAGAGATGGAAGGAAAGAGAGGGGGTGTCAGGGAGGGAATGACAGATGGAGGGACAGAGAGAGACAGAGAGAGCAGAGAGAAGTTGTGACAGGAAGGGAAAGACAGATGGAGGGACAGACAGAGAGAGACAGAGAGAGAAGGAGAGAGAGGGTGTGACAGGGATGGAAGACAGATGGAGGGACAGAGTGAGAGACAGAATGAGGAGGAGAGTGATGGAGTGACAGGGAGAGAAGCAGAGATATAGATGCAGAGAAGTGACCCTGAGATTCTCTCTCTCACACACACAAACATGCAGACACACACATACACACACGTAAAGGGACACACAGACACACACACACACACAGACACATAGATGCACACATACCCACACACACACAGACACACACACAGACACACACACACAGACACACACACACACACACACACACACACACACACACACAGACACACACACATAGACAGACACTCACACAGACAGATTTTACAATCCACGCTGATGTCAGTAAAAATGGCCAACAGAACCTCAGCAAAAATACCCAGTGTCTGCCCAGTCCTGAGAGAGACAAATAGAGAGATAGGGATTGACAGAGAGAGACAGTGAAAGAGGGAGGACAAAACAGCTTGTAGGAGAAACTTTACATTTATTTGTGTTCCACAGATTTTTTTAAAAGTTGAAAGGGACTGGACACTGATAAACCTGTCAGCACACAACAACAACCCTGAAAGACTTTAGAAGTAAGGGAAAGGGAGACACTTTAAAATCCACTCTGATGTCAGTAAAAATCCCCAAACACAACCTCATCAACAATCCCCATTATCTGCCCACTCCTGTATTGTGGGTTGAGTTTGAAGGTTTCAGGGGTGAGTGTTGGATCGGTGTTTGATATTTTCAAACTGCAGGGAAAGAATTAAAGGTTTAAAATTAACGAAGAGATGGCTGAAAGCATTGCTGTGCTTGGATAAACATATCAGTGGACTGGAAGAATCAGGAACGCCCTGTGCTGGGATTAACATATCAATAGACTGGAAGAGTCAGGAAGGTCCTGTCCTGGGATTAACATATCAATGGACTGGAAGAGTCAGGAAGGTCCTGTCCTGGGATTAACATATCAATGGACAGGCCCCCGCCCCCGAACAGGAGATTGAGAGACAGCCCAACATGTCAGAGGCTCAAGGGGTGGTGTTTGCAAACAGCTCACTCAGGATATAACTGGGTTTGAAGATTCCAGTTCCAATCACAAAACCCACCTTTCACTCTCTCTCTAGAGAGAGTGGAAACATTCCCCAGTCTGGCTCATTGTGTGTGTCTGTGTGTGTATGTGTGCTCCCTCCGTCTCAATCTTGTTTATAACTGTTATGTGATTGTATTTGAATATTACTGATTGTCTGTGTAACTGAAAAAGGAAACCCTGGGCTCTTGCTATGCTATTTTGTTTAAAAATGTCCTCGCTTTGTATTTTAATCCAATTTTTTTCTCATTCTTTCCCCTGAGGAATTTTCATTCTGAAAACTGCATCGTGAAGGTGAAAAGAGGGAAAGTTTGGGATGAGGAATCCTTGGACAGCAGCTTCCTCCCGAGGGGGCGGACTGAGGCCTTGTCCGCAGGCTGCACCCAAAGGGCCCACGTGCGCTGTGTCTGCTTATTAGCCCGAGGTTCAATTTCCTCTCTGGGGCCCACCTCGCAAGACTCTCTCTCTCTCTCTCTTCATCTGCCTCTCTGAATCAGAGTAGCAGGGGGGAGAGAGATGCAGGAGAGTGAGGGAAACATGGAGGGAATCAGAGGGGGAGAGGTGGTGGTAGCCGGCTGTTATCCGATTGCTGTTTGTAGGATCTTGCTGTGCACCAATGGCCTGCAGTATTTCCAACATTGCAACAGTGACGACCACTTTAAAAGTTAACTCATTGAGGGTCAAAAGCTTGGAATTCCGTCACAAATGTGACAGAGTCGAAAGGCTTGTTATTATTCTAGAGTAATCCATATCCTTTGAGCAATGTTCTGAATCTTTACTGTTAAATAAGATGTACGGAGCTTTTTTGTTTAACAATGCCTTTTAATCAATGTTCTCTCTTTCCCTCTTGCCTTCAGGAATTTTCATTCAGAAAACTGCATGGTGAAGATGAAAAGAGGGAAAGTTTTGGACGAAAAATCCTTGGACAGGAGCTTCCTCCAGAGGGGACGGACTGAGGCCTTGTCCACAGGCTGCACCCAAAGGGCCCACGTGAGTTGTGTCTGTTTATTAGCCTGAGGTTTAATTTCCTCTCTGGGGCCCTGGGTTAACCATTTTATGTCGGATTGGGGCCCTGGAGTGTTAAACAGATTGAAAGCCTGGGGTTAAAGGAGCAGCCCCAGGTAGGAGTCCCATTTGCCACTTGCTCCATCCAACCCTCAGTCTGTGAGGTTTGCTGATGTTTTGGGCAATGCTTCATGAACTGAGTGAAATAAGATGCACGGTGCCCATTTTAATTCATTTTACTGTTGGTCTGAGCTGCCTCTCTGTCTCCACATTCTTTCCCTGTGTCTCTATCTCCCTCCTATGCTTTCTCTTCTCTGTCTCGGTTTCACACTCTCCTTCTCCAATTAAACCTTTGATAAATAAAAAAAACATGCCACAAACAGCAATGTGATTTATTGCTATTTGAAATGGTGAGACTGAATGAGCAACTTGTTCCCAGTTTAAAGAGGGATTTTCACCCTTTCTGGGAACTGAAATCTGGCTATTATCAAATTGTTGCTTGTGGGCTCTTGCTGTGCATCTAGTGCCCTGCAGCATTTCATACATAACAACTATGAGGACACTTTAAAATTCAGCTTCCTGAGGGTCTGAGTGTGGATTTCTCTGTGTTTTTAGAAAGATTTTACAACAATTACAAGAGCTGAACGCTAAGCTGGATAAAGGCTTGTTGGAAGTTTAAAGATGGAGTTTAGCATTTTCGGAGGACTGTGATGGGATATCTGGCTATTATCACATTGTGGGATCCTGCTGTGCATACATTCCATGCACTAATTCCGACAGTACAACACTGAGGCACAAACAGATGGAGAGAAAAAGAGGGAGAGTGAGAAACAACTGGAGGTGGCAGGTGAAACAGAGAGAGAGAGAGAGAGAGAGAGACAGGCGGAGTGTGGGTGAGGGAGGAAAGGCAGAGAAAGATGGAGAGAGAGAGAGAGAGAAAGAGAAAGGAATCCACAATAAAATCCTTGGTTAACTGCATTTTGAACTGTCACCATTACTGGGATCGTGCTGTGCACAGCTTGCCTGCAGAATTCCCTGCATTGTAACAGTGACTGCATTTTAGAAGTGAATTCATTGTGTGTGAAGCTCTACTGAAGGCCTGGAATTAAAGTCCTGAGCTTGGAGCCAGTAGAATTCCCCAAAAATGCTGGTGTTTTGGGCAGTGCTGTGAATTTGAGGGCTAAATGAAATTGTGGGATCTTGCTGTGCACAAATGGCATGCAGTGTTTCCAACATTGCAGTCGGGACGAGCACTATTCACTGTTCACTGAGTGTCAAATGTTCCTTATTCAAACAATTCATTTTACTGAAGTTCTGAGTTTCGATTTCTCTCTCTGTCTCTCTCCAGCATTCTTTTCCTCTGTGTCTCTATTTAAACCTTTAATGGTTAAAAACACACACAGCTGCGTAATTTGTTGTTTGTTTAAATGGTGAGACAGAAATATTTCACAGCTATTTTCAGTCAAGATTACATTTGAGATAGAGGAGCAAAAACAGATCTGGACAGAGAGAGAGAGAGAGAGATTGCGGGTCAAATGAGATAGGGACAGAGAGAGATACGGAGACAGGGATAGAGATCCTGAGACAGACAGACAGACGCACATAGTGGTGGAGATTGCTGTCTCAAACCCCTTTATCCTCGTGTTTATAACTGTGATTTGTCTGTATTTGGGTGTTGCTGCGAGAGTGTCTGTGTAACCGAGGGGAATTCCTGGGCTCTTGCTGTGCTATTTTGTTTAACAATGCATTTTCATCAATTTTCCCTCTTTCCCTCTTGCCTTCAGGAATTTTCATTCAGAAAACTGCATGGTGAAGATGAAAAGAGGGAAAGTCTGGGACGAGGAATCCTTGGACAGGAGCTTCCTCCAGAGGGGACGGACTGAGGCCTTGCCCACAGGCTGCACCAAAAGGGCCCACGTGAGTTGTGTCTGTTTATTAGCCCGAGGTTTAATTTCATCTCTGGGGCCCTGGGGTAACCATTTCATGTTGGATTGGGACCCTGGAGTTTTAAACAGATTGAAAGCCTGGGGTTAAAGGAGCAGCCCCAGGAGGGAGTCCCATTTGCCATTTGCTTCTTCCAGCCCTGTCTGTGAGGTTTGCTGGTGTTTTGGGCAATGCTAGGAAGCTAACAGTTAAATAAGATGCACAGTCCTCATTTTAATTCATTTTACTGTAGTTCTGAGGTTAGCTTTCTCTCTGTCTCCACATTCTTTCCCTGTGTCTCTATCTTTCCCCTCCATGCTTTCTCTTCTCTGGCTCTGTTTCACACTCTCCTTCTCCAATTAAACCTTTAATAAATAAAAAACATACCACACACAGCAATGTGGTTTGTCGTTATTTGAAATGGTGAGACAGAGTCAGCAACTTGTTCCCAGTTTAAAGAGGGAGTTTCACCCTTTCTGGGGACTGAAATCTGCGTATCATCATACTGCAGCTTGTGGGATCTTGCTTTGCATCTAGTTCCCTGCAGCATTTCCTACATGACAACAATGAGGACATTGATATAAACGACATAGATGACTATGTCTACCCCATATGACTATGGGGTAGGATCAGTAAGTTCGCGGATGACACAAAGATTGGCCGAGTGGTTGACAGTGAGGGTGACTGTCTTAGGTTACAGGAAGATATAGATGGGATGGTTAAATGATCAGAAAAGTGGCAGATGGAATTTAACGCTGAAAAGTGTGAGTTGATACACTTTGAAAGGAGTAATGTGACACAGAAGTATTCAATGAATGGCCTGAGACTGGGAAGTTCCGAGGAACAAAGGGACCTTGACGTGTTTGTCCATAGATCTCTGAAGGCAGAAGGGCAGGTTAATAGGGTGGTGAAAAAGGCTTATGGGACACTTGCTTTTGTCAATCGAGGCATAGATTACAAAAGCAGCGAGGCCATGTTGGAGTTGTACAGAACTTTGTTAAGGCCACAGCTGGAGTACTGTGTGTAATTCTGGTCACCACATAACAGGAAGGATATGATTGCACTGGAGAGGGTGCTGTGTGGATTCACAAGGATGTTGCCTGGGATGGAACATTTAAGCTATGAAGAGAGGTTGGATAGGCTTGGGTTGTTTTCACTGGAGCAGAGAAGACTGAGGGGTGACCTGATCGATGTGCACAAGATTATGAGGGGCATGGACAGGGTGGATAGGGAGCAGCTGTTCTCCTTAGTTGACGGGTCAGTTACTCGGGGACACAAGTTTAAAGTGAGGGGCAGGAGGTTACTGCGGGATTTGAGGAAGAACTGTTTTACCCCGAGGGTGGTGACGGTCTGGAATGCCCTGCCTGGGAGGGTGGTAGAGGCAGGTTTCCTCACATCCTTTAAAAAGTACCTGGATGAGCACTTGGCACGTCATAACATTCAAGGCTATGGGCCAAGTGCTGGCAAATGGGATTAGGTAGACAGGTCAGGTGTCTTTAATGAAAGCAAAATACTGTGGATGCTGGAAATCTGAAGCAAAAACAAGAAATGCTGGAATCACTCAGCAGGTCTGGCAGCATCTGTGGAAAGAGAAGCAGAGTTAACGTTTCGTGTCAGTGACCCTTCTTCGGAACAGGTGTCTTTAATGCATCGGTGCAGTTTCGATGGGCCGAAGGGCCTCTTCTGCACAGTATTATTCTGTGATTCTCTCTCCATCTGCCTCTCTGAATGACAGTAACAGGAGGGAGAGAGACGCAGGAGAGTGAGGGAAACATGGAGGGAATCAGAGGGGGTAGAGGAGGGGTCGCCTGCTGTTATCACACCGTTGCTTGTGCGATCTTGCGTGCACCAATAGCCTGCAGATTTTCCAACATTGCAACAATGACGACCACTTTGAAAGTTAAGTCATTGAGTGTCAAATGTTCCCGATTCATTTCAATTCATTTTACTGGAGTTCTGAGTTTCGATTTCTCTCTCTGTCTCTCTCCAGCTTTCTTTCCCTCTGTCTTTCCATTTAAACCTTTAATAGTTAAAAACACACACAGCAGTGTGATTTGTTGTTGTTTTAAATGGTGAGACAGAAATATTTCAGAGCTATTTTCAGTCAAAATTACATATGAAATAGAGGAGAAACAGTAACAGATATGGAGAGACAGAGAGAGACAGGGGACAAATGAGATGTGGACAGAGGGAGATATAGAGAGAGGGGGAGAGAGATACAGAGACAGGGGGAGAGAGATACAGAGACAGGGAGAGATAGATACAGAGACAGGGGGAGAGAGATACAGAGACAGGGAGAGCGGGTTATCAGCTGGGAAGGTCAGTTCAGCTTAAAGTAAATTATCTTTTGTTTCGGCGGACCATGGGGTCTGTTGGGTAAGTAAAAACCTATATATTTGGGCAATGGCTGAACCCGAGACACTACACATGCAGTGTCTCCCACCCACCATCCTCCTCTAACCAAAAAAAGGACTCCGGTGTGTTGATAAGGTAAAAATTTTTATTTCTTCTGTATTGTGTGATTGGGGAAAAATGTACTTTCTTTTTTTTACTTTCTTTTTTTGATTTATCTATGAATTGGTTATTTGAAAAAGACCATAGCAGAGAAGTATCAGAAAGTATTTAACTCATAAATTTATAGAAAATAATAAAGTAATTAACTAAGTAGAGATGGCTGGGCAGGTGATGTGCTGAAGCTGTATGATGTGGGAGCTGGCTGACCCCATTGTGAACGGCAAGGACCACATCTGCAGCAACTGTTGATTGCAGGAAGAAAACCAGCTCAGAGTTGATGATCTGGAATCTGAGCTTCAAACACTGTGGCACATCCGGGAGGGGGAGAGTTACCTGGACGTTTTGTTTCAGGAGGCAGTCACACCTGGTAGATTAAGTAATTCAAATTCAGTTAGTGATCAGGGACAACAGGGTGTGATTGCAAGTGAGGCAGGTAGGGGGATCCTGAGTTCAGGAGTGGAGGAGCCTCAGCCTTTGACCTTATCCAACAGGTATGAGATACTTGCTCCCTGTATGGATGAGGAAAAGGGCTGCGGGGAGGATGAGCCAACTGACCATGGCACCATGGTGCAAAAGGCCATTCAAGAGGGGGGAGCAAAAACACAAGTGGCAGTTATAGGGGATTCTATAATTAGGGGCATAGATAGTATCCTTTGCAAGCGGGATCAGGAGTCCCGCATGGTGTGGTGCCTGCCCGGTGCCAGGGTGCAGGACATCTCTGACCGGCTTGAAAGGATATTGGAGCGGGAGGGGGAGGATCCAGTTGTTTTGGTCCACGTTGGAACTAACAACATCGGCAAGGCTAGGATGGAGGACCTGTTTGGGGATTATAACGCACCTGGAACGAAATTAAGGAACAGGTCCTCGAGGGTCATAATCTCCGGATTATTGCCCGAGCCAGGTGCAAATTGGCTTAGGGATAAGAATATTAGGGAAGTAAACACGTGGCTAAGGGAGTGGTGTGGGAAAGAGGTGTTCCATTTCATGGGGCATTAGCATCAGTTTTGGAAGCGGGGGGATCTGTGCCGATGGAACAGTCTCCACCTGAACCGATGTGGGACCAGTGTTCTGGCGAAACGGATGAATAGGGTGGTCTCTAGGACTTTAAACGAGTGAGTCGTGGGGAAGGGAAAGGGAAAACGACACGGAGTATGATGGTAAATAAAAAGGTAAGCAGCAGGTTAACATGTGCAGGAGGGTTTAAGTTCAAGGCAGACTATGAAAGAAGCAGAAAGGAAGGATAACTCAGGAGTTATTATTAGAGATGTTGCAAATCATGAGGGTAAGAAAGCTAGCATAAAGGCACTTTTCCTGAATGCTCATAGCATTTATAACAATGTTGATGAGTTAACGGCACAAATCATTGTGAATGAATATGATTTGGTAGCCATTACGGAGACATGGTTACAGGTTGGTCACGATTGGGAGTTAAATATCCAGGGGTACCAGACTATTCGGAAGGACAGACAGGAAGGTAAGGGAGGTGGTGTAGCTCTGATATTCAAGGACGATGCTGAGAGATGATATAGGTTCTATGGAGAATGAGGTTGAATCCATTTGGGTGGAAATTAGAAACACTAAGAAGAAAAAGTCATTGATAGGCGTCGTCTATAAGCCACCAAATGATAACATCACATTGGGGCGGGCAATAAACAAAGAAATAACAAATGCCTGTAAAAATGGTACGGCAATTATCATGGGAGGTTTTAATCTACATGTAGATTGGTCGAACCATCTCAGTCAGGGTAGCCTTGAGGAGGAGTTCATTGAGTGTATCCGTGATAGTTTTCTTGAACAGTATGTAATGGAACTGACGAGGGAGCAAGCTATCCTAGATCTAGTCCTGTGTAATGAGACAGGAATAATTAATGACCTCATAGTTAGGGATCCTCTTGGAAGGAGTGATCACAGTATGGTTGAATTTAGAATACAGATGGAGAGTTTGAAGATAAAATCCAATACCAGGGTCCTGCGCTTGAACAAGGGGGACTACAATAGAATGAGGGAGGACTTGGTTAAAGTAGACTGGAAACAAAGATTTTATGGTGGGACAGTTGATGAGCAGTGGAGGACTTCCAAAGCAATTTTTCAAAGTGCTCAGCAAAAGTATATTCCAGTGAAAAGGAAGGACTGGAAGAAGAGGGGTAATATGCCATGGGTGTCTAAGGAAATAAGGGATCCTATCAGATTGAAAGAGAAGGCATACAAAGTGGCCAAAAGCAGCATGAAACTAGAAGATTGGGAAAACTTTAAAGGTCAACAGAAAGCCACAAAAAGAGCTATAAAGAAAAGTAAGATAGAACATGAGAAAAAAGTAGCACAGAATATGAAGACAGATAGCAAAAGTTTCTATTAATGTATAAAACGAAAAAGAGTGGCTAAAGTAAACGTTGATCCTTTAGAGGATGAGAAGGGGAATTTAGTTATGGAATATGATGAAATGGCCGAGGCATTGAACAGGTATTTTGTATCGGTCTTCACAGTGGAGGACATTAATAACATGCCAGTAAATGACAAAGAGACGAACGTCGGTGAGGACCTGGAAACAATTATTAGAACAAAGAACAAAGAAAATTACAGCACAGGAACAGGCCCTTCGGCCCTCCAAGCCTGCGCCGATCCAGATCCTCTATCTAAACATGTCGCCTATTTTCAATGGGTCAGTATCTCTTTTCTTCCTGCCCGTTCATGTATCTGTCCAGATACATCTTAAAAGACGCCATCGTGCCCGCATCTACCACCTCCGCTGGCAACGCGTTCCAGGCACCCACCACCCTCTGCGTAAAGAACTTTCCACGCATATCCCCCCTAAACCTTTCCCCTTTCACTTTGAACTCGTGTCCTCTCGTAATTGAATCCCTCACTCTGGGAAAAAGCCTCTTGCTATCCACCCTGTCGATACCTCTCATGATTTTGTACACCTCAATCAGGTCCCCCCTCAACCTCCGTCTTTCTAATGAAAATAATACTAATCTACTCAACCTCTCTTCATAGCTAGCGCCCTCCATACCAGGCAACATCCTGGTGAACCTCCTCTGCACCCTCTCCAAAGCATCCACATCCTTTTGGTAATGTGGCGACCAGAACTGCACGCAGTATTCCAAATGTGGCCGAACCAAACTCCTATACAACTGTAACATGACCTGCCAACTCTTGTACTCAATACCCCGTCCGATGAAGGAAAGCATGCCGTCTGCCTTCTTGACCACTCTATTGACCTGCGTTGCCACCTTCAGGGAACAGTGGACCTGAACACTCAAATCTCTCTGGACATCAATTTTCCCCAGGACTTTTCCATTTACTGTATAGTTCACTCTTGAATTGGATCTTCCAAAATGCATCACCTCGCATTTGCCCTGATTGAACTCCATCTGCCATTTCTCTGCCCAACTCTCCAATATATCTATATTCTGCTGTATTCTCTGACAGTCCCCTTCATTATCTGCTACTCCACCAATCTTAGTGTCGTCTTCAAACTTGCTAATCAGTCCACCTATACTTTCCTCCAAATCATTAATGTATATCACAGACAACAGTGGTCCCAGCACGGATCCCTGTGGAACACCACTGGTCACACGTCTCCATTTCGAGAAACTCCCTTCTACTGCTACTCTCTCTCTCCTGTTGCCCAGCCAGTTCTTTATCCATCTAGCTAGTACACCTTGGACCCCATGCGCCTTCACCTTCTCCATCAGCCTGCCATGGGGAACCTTATCAAACGCCTTACTGAAGTCCATGTATATGACATCGACAGCCCTTCCCTCATCAATCAACTTTGTCACTTCCTCAAATAATTCTATTAAGTTGGTAAGACATGACCTTCCCTGCACAAAACCATGTTGCCTATCACTGATAAGCCCATTTTCTTCCAAATGGGAATAGATCCTGTCCCTCAGTAACTTCTCCAGCAGCTTCCCTACCTCTGACGTCAGGTTCACCGGTCTATAATTACCTGGATTATCCCTGCTACCCTTCTTAAACAAGGGGACAACATTAGCAATTCTCCAGTCCTCCGGGACATCACCCGTGTTTAAGGATGGTGCAAAGATATCTGTTAGGGCCCCAGCTATTTCCTCTCTCGCTTCCCTCAGTAACCTGGGATAGATCCCATCCGGACCTGGGGACTTGTCCACCTTAATGCCCTTTAGAATACCCAACACTTCCTCCCTCCTTATGCTGACTTGACCTAGAGTAATCAAACATCTGTTCCTAACCTCAACATCCGTCATGTCCCTCTCCTCGGTGAATACCGATGCAAAGTACTCGTTTAGAATCTCACCCATTTTCTCTGACTCCAAGCATAACATTCCTCCTTTGTCGTTTAGTGGGCCAATCCTTTCTCCTTATTATTCCGCAAGAGGTAGTGTTGGGCAAGCTAATGGAGCTAAGGATTGATAAGTCTCCTGGCCCTGATGGAATGCATCCTAGGGTACTAAAAGAGATGGAGGGAGAAATAGCAGGTGCACTGGCGGAAATTTTCCAAAATTGGCTGGTCTCTGGGGTAGTCCCAACAGATTGGAAAACATCAGATGTGACGCCACTGTTTAAAAAGGGAGTTCGACAAAAGATGGGGAATTATAGACCGGTTAGCTTAGCCTCTGTCGTGGGGAAGATGCTTGAGTCTATTATCAAGGAAGAAATAGCAGGGCATCTCGATAGAAATTGTCCCATTGGGCAGACGCAGCATGGGTTCATGAAGGGCAGGTCATGCTTGACAAATCTTTTGTAATTCTATGATGACATTACGAGCAAGGTGGACAATGGGGTCCCAGTGGATGTGGTGTACCTAGATTTCCAAAAGGCCTTCGACAAGGTGCCGCACAAGAGGCTGCTGCATAAGATAAGGATGCATGGCGTCAGGGGTAAAGTATTAGCATGGATAGAGGATTGGTTCACTAACAGGAAGCAGAGAGTGGGGATAAAGGAGTGCTATTCTGGTTAGCAATCTGTCACTCGTGGTGTGCCTCAGGGATCAGTGTTGGGACCGCAATTATTTACAATTTATATAGATGATTTGGAGTTGGGGACCACGTGTAGGGTGTCAAAGTTTGCAGATGACACAAAGATGAGTGGCAGAGCAAAGTGTGCAGATGACTGTGAAACTTTGCAGAGGAACATAGATACATTGAGTGAGTGGGCAAAGGTCTGGCAGATGGAATACAATGTTAATAAATGTGAAGTCATTCATTTCGGTAGGAGTAACAGGAAAAAGGATTATTACTTGAAAGGTAAAAAGTGGCAGCATGCTGCTATGCGGACGGACCTGGGTGTCCACGTGCATGAATCGCAGAAGGTTGGTCTGCAGGTACAGCAAGTAATTAGGAAGGCAAATGGAATTTTGTCCTTCATTGCTATAGGGATTCCGTTTAAAAGCAGAGAGGTTATGTTGCAGCTGTATAAGGTACTGGCAAGGCCGCACCTGGAGTACTGTGTGCATGTTTGGTCTCCTTACTTGAGAAAGGATGTACTGGCACTGGAGAGGGTGCAGAGGAGGTTCACTAGGTTGATTCCGGAGTTGAGGGGGTTGGCTTATGAGGAGAGACTGAGTAGATTGGGATTATTTTCATTGGAATTCAGAAGAATGAGGGGGGATCTTATAGAAACATATATAATTATGAAGGGAATCGATAAGATACAAGTGGAGAGGATGTTTCCACTGGCAGGTGAAGCTAGGACAAGATGGCATAGCCTCAAGATTAGAGGGAGCAGATTTTGGACTGAATTAAGAAGGAACTTCTTCACTCAGAGGGTTGTTAATCCATGGAATTCCTTGCCCAGTGAAGTAGTTGACACTTCTTCAGTAAACGTTTTTAATGCTAAGCTAGATATCTTTTTGAACAATAAAGGAATTAAGGGATACGGTGAGAATGCGGGTAAGTGGATCTGAGTCCACGAAAAGATCAGCCATGATCTTATTGAATGGCGGAGCAGGCTCGAGGGGCTGGACGCCCTACTTCTTATCCTAGTTCTTATGATCTTATGGGAGAGAGAGATACAGAGACAGGGAAGAGAGATACAGAGACAGGGGAGAACGATACAGAGACAGGGGAGAGAGATACAGAGGCAGACACACACACAGAGTTGGAGGTTGCTGTCTGAACCCTTTTATCCTTCGGTTTATTCACTGTCGTTTGTCGGTATGTGGGTGTTGCTGAGAGAGTGTCTGTGTAACTGAGGACAATTCCTGGGCTCTTGCTGTGCTGGAGTTGGCAGGATAAACAGAGAGAGAGAGAGAGAGAGAGAGAGAGACAGGCGGAGTGTGAGTGAGGGAGGGAAGGCAGAGAAAGATGGAGAAAAGCAGAGAGAGGGAGAAATATCCATGCTCAAAACCTTGGTATTCTGCATGCTGAAGTGTCACCATTGCTGGGACCTTGCTGTGCACAGCTTGCCTGCAGAATTCCCTGCATTGTAACTGTGACTGCATTTTCGAAGTGAATTATTTGTGCGTAAAGTTCTCCTGAAGGCCTGGAATTAAAGTCCTGAGCTTGAAGCCGGTATAAGTCCCGAATAATGCTAGTGTTTTGGGCAGTGCCGTGAATTTGAGAGTGAAATGAAATGTGCAGCATCCATTTGAATTGAGAGTGAGGGTCTGAGAGTGGATTTCTCTGCCTCCGTCTCTCCATCTGACTCTCTGAATGAGAGCAACAGGAGGGAGACATAGGAAAGTGAGGGAAACATACAGGGAATCAGAGGGGTAGCCAGCTGTTATCACACTGCTGCTTGTGGGATCATGCTATGCATTTGGTGTGACAGAATCAGCAGCTTGTTCCCAGTTTAAAAAGGGCACTTTGCCCTTCCTGGGGCCTGAAATTTGGCTATTATCAGCTTACTGCTTGTGGGATCTTGCTGTGCATCTAGTGGCTTGCAGCATTTCCTACATGACAACAATGAGGACACTTTAAAATTCAGCATCCTGAGGGTCTGAGTGTGGATTTCGCTGTGTTTTTACAAGAATTTTACAATAATTACAAGAGCTGAACGTGAAGCTGGATAAAGACTTGTTATAAGTTTAAAGATGGAGTTTAGCATTTTCTGAGGACTGTGATGGGATACCTGGCTATTATCACATGGTGGCATCCTGCTGTGCATACATACCCTGCAACAATACTTACATTACAACATTGAGGCAGAAACAGATGGAGAGAAAAAGAGAGTGAGAGATGCTGGAGGTGGCAGTTTAAATGCAGAGAGAGAGAGAGAGGTGGAGTGTGGGTGAGGGATAGAAGGCAGAGAAAGATGGAGAAAGACAGAGAGAGAGAGAGAGAAATCCACACTCAAAATCTTGGTAAACTGAATTTTGAAGTGTCACCATTTCTGGGATCTTGCTGTGCACAGCTTGCCTGCAGAAATCCCTGCATTGTCACAGTGACTGTATTTCAGAAGTGAAGTCTTTGTGTGTAAAGCTCTCCTGAAGGCCTGGAATTTATGTCCGGAGCTTGAAGCCAGTATGATTCCCGAATAATGCTGGTGTTTTGGGCAGTGCTGTGAATTTCTCTGTCTCTCTCCATCTGTCTCTCTGAATGCGAGTAACAGGAGGGAGAGAGATGCAGGAGATTGAGGGAAACAGGGAGGGAATCAGAGGGGGAGAGGAGGGGTAGCCGACTGTGATCACATTGCTGCTTGTGGGATCTTGCTGTGCACCAATGGCCTACAGCATTTCCAACATTGCAACATTGATGAGCACTTTAAAAATTAATTCATTGAGTGTCAAATACTTCTGTGAATCAGCAATGAAATGGGTGAAATGTGAAGGTTTGTCAAGGCTTGTTCTCATTCCGGAATAATGCTGGTGTTTTAGGCTGTGGGCTGAATTTGACAGTGAACTGAAACACCTGGGGGCCATTTGAATTCAGATTTTCAGGGATGGGAAAAGTCCTGGGGAAAATTGATGTACAGAGAGATTTGGGTGTTCAGGTCCATTGTTCCCTGAAGGTGGCAACGCAGGTCAATAGAGTGGTCAAGAAGGCATACAGCATGCTTTCCTTCATCGGACGGGGTATTGAGTACAAGAGTTGGCAGGTCATGTTACAGTTGTATAGGACTTTGGTTCGGCCACATTTGGAATGCTGCGTGCAGTTCTGGTGGCCACATTACCAAAAGGATGTAGATGCTTTGGAGAGGGTGCAGAGGAGGTTCACCAGGATGTTGCCTGGTATGGAGGGCGATAGCTATGAAGAGAGGTTGAGCAGATTAGGATTATTTTCATTAGAAAGACGGAGGTTGAGGGGGGACATGATTGAGGTGTACAAAATCATGAGAGGTATAGACAGGGTGGACAGCAAGAAGCTTTTTCCCAGAGTGGGATATTCAATTACGAGGGGTCATGAGTTCAAAGTGAAAGGGGAAAGGTTTAGGGCGGATATGCGTGGAAAGTTCTTTATGCAGAGGGTGGTGGGTGCCTGCAAAGCGTTGCCAGTGGAGATGATAGACTCGGGCACGATAGCGTCTTTTAAGATGTATCTAGACAGATACATGAATGGGCAGGAAGTAAAGAGATACAGACCCTTAGAAAATAGGCTTCATGTTTAGATAGAGGATCTGGATCGGCGCAGGCTTGGAGGGCCGAACGGCCTGTTCCTGTGCTGTAATTTACTTTGTTCTTTGTTCTTTGTATTCCACAACCACCTCCCTTAAACTTTTCAGAGCTGTGCCCTCAGTAATACCATTCCACACCTACCTCCCTTCAACAATGCAGAGCTGTGCCGTAAGTAAGGTCTTACCCCCACACACCTCCCTTCAACTATGCAGAGCTGTGCCCCAAGTAATACCATTCCCCACCAGCCTCGCTTCAAATATGCAGAGCTGTGCCCGAGGTAATACCATTCCCCCATCGACATCCCTACAGCTATGCAGATCAGTGCCCTAGGTAATACCATTCCCCCACCCACCTCCCTTCAGCTATGCAGAGCCGTGCCCTAGGTCATACCATTCCCCACCCACCTCACTTCAGCTATGCAGAGCTGTGCCCTCGGTAATACCATTCCCCCAACGACATCCCTTCAGCTATGCAGAGCTGTGCCCCAGGTAATACCATTCCCCACCAACCTCCCTACAGCTATGCAGAGCTGTGCCCTAGGTAACACCAATCCCCACCCACCTCCCTACAGCTATGCAGAGCTGTGCCCTAGGTAATACCAATCCCCACCCACCTCCCTACAGCTATGCAGCGTTGTGCCCTAAGATGCTCAATTTGCCACCCTCCTCCCTTCAACTATGCAGAGCTGTGCCCTAAGTAATACCATTCCCACCCACCTCCCTTCAACTATGCAGAGCAGTGCCCTATGTAATACCATTCCCCAACCACCTCCCTTCAACAATGCAGAGCTGTGCCCCAAGAAATACCATTCACCACCCACCTCGCTTCAAATATGCAGAGCTGTGCCCCAAATAATACCATTCCCCACCAGCCTCTCTTCAGATATGCAGAGCTGTGCCCCAAGTAATACCATTCCCCACTAGCCTCGCTTCAAATATGCAGAGCTGTGCCCTAGGTTATACCATTCCCCCACCCACCTCCCCACAGCTTTGCACAGCTGTGCCCTAGGTAATACCATTCCCCCAACCGCCATCCTTCAGCTATGCAGTGCTGTGCCACAGGTAATGCCATGACCCCACCCACCTCCTTTCACCTATGCAGAGCTGTGCGCTAATTAATAACATTCCCCACCCACATCCCTTCAGCTATGCAGAGCTGAGCCCTAGGTAATACCATTCCCCACGCACCTCCCTTCAGCTATGCAGAGCTGTGCCCCAAGTAATAGCATACCACCCTCCCCCACCTCTCTTCAGCTTTGCAGAGCTGTGCCCCATGTAATACCATTCCGCATCCACCTCCCTTCAACTATGCAGAGATGAGTCCGAAGTAATACTATTCCGCATCCACCTCCCTTTAACTGTGCAGAGCAGTGCCCCCAGTAATACCATTACCCCACTCACCTCCATTCAGCTATGCAGAGCTGTGCCCCAAGTAATACCATTCCATACCAACCTCCCTTCAGTTGTGAAGAACTGTGCCGTAGGTAATACCATTCCCCACCCATCTCCCCTCAGCTATGCAGAGCTGGGCCCTAAGTAATACCATTCCCCACACACCTCCCTTCATCTATGCAGGGCTTTGCCCCGATTAATACCATTCCCCCACCCTCCTCCCTTCAGCTATGCAGAGCTTTGCCCGAAGTAAAACCATTCCCCACCCACCTCCCGACTGCTATGCAGAGCTGTGCCCTAATTAAAATAATTCCCCACACACCTCCCTTCAGCTATGCTGATCTGTGCCCAAAATAGTACCATTCCCCACCCACCTCCCTTCAACAATGCAGAGCTGTGCCCTCTGAAATACCATTCCCCCACCCACCTCGCTTCAACTATGCAGAGCTGCGCCCCAGGTAATACCATTCCCATCCCGCTTCCCTTCAACTATGCAGAGCGGTGCCCGAGGTAACACCATTCCCCAGCCACCTCCCTTCAACTATACAGAGATGTTACCTAGGTAATACCATTCACCACCCAACTCCCTTCAGCTATGCAGAGCGGGGCCCGAAGTAATATCATTCCCCACCCACCTCACTTCAGCCATGCAGAGCTGTGCCCTAAGTAATATCATTCCCCACCCACATCCCTTCAGTAATGCAGAGCTGTTCCCCCAGTAATAACATTCCCCACCCACCTCCCTAGCTATGCAGACCTGTGCACGAAATAATACCATTCCCCACACATTTCCCTTAAGCTATGCAGGGCTTTGCCCCATGTGACACCATTCCCCACCCAC
The DNA here is from genome assembly GCF_036365525.1 of Heterodontus francisci. Classification (NCBI taxonomy): domain Eukaryota; kingdom Metazoa; phylum Chordata; class Chondrichthyes; order Heterodontiformes; family Heterodontidae; genus Heterodontus; species Heterodontus francisci. The sequence goes on from NW_027140102.1 coordinate 644,841, forward strand.
CTCCCTTCAACGATGAAGAGCTGTGCCGCCAGTAATACTATTTCCCAGCCAACTCCCTTCAACTACGCAGAGCTGTGTCCAAAGTAATAACATTCCCTACCCACCTCCCTTCAAACATGCAGAGCTGTGCCCTAACTAATACCATTCCCCACTCACCTCCCTTCAGCTATGCAGAGATGTGCCCTAAGTAAAAGCTTTCCCCCACCCACCTCCCTTCAACTATGTAGAGCTGTGACCTTAGTAATACCATTCCCACATCCAGCTCCCTTCAACCATGCAGAGCTGTGCCATAAGTCATACCTTTCCCCACCCACCTCACTTCAGCTATGCAGAGCTGTGCCCGAAGTAATACCATACCCCACCCACATTCCTTCAACTATGCAGAGCTGTGCCTGAAGTAATACCATTCCCCACCCACCTCCCTTCAGCCTTGCAGAGCCGTGCCCCAAGTAATACCTTTCCCCCATCCACTTCCCCTCAACTATGCAGACTGTGCCCTACGTAATACCTTACCCAACCCACTCTCCTTCAGCTATGCAGAGCTGTGCCCTATGTAAAACCATTCCCCACCCACCTCCCTTCAACTATGCAGAGCTGTGCCCCAAGTAATACCATTCCCCACCCACCTCCCTTCAGCTACGCAGAGCTGTGCCCCAAGTGATACCGTTCCCCACCCATTTCCCTTCAAATCTTCAGAGCTGTGCCTTGATGAATACCATTCCCCACCCACCTCCCTTCAACTATGCAGAGCTGTGCCCCAAGTAATACCGTTCCCCACCCACTTCCCTTCAACTTTGCAGAGCTGTGCCCTAAGTAATACTATGCCCCACACAGCTCCCTTCAACTATGCAGAGCTGTGCCCGAGGTAATACTATTCCCCAGCCAACTCCCTTCAACTACGCAGAGCTGTGCCCCAATTAATATCATTACCCACACACCACCCTTCAACTTTGCAGAGCTGTGCCCTAAGTAATACCATTCCACACCCACCTCCCTTCAACTATGCAGAGCTGGGCCTTAAGTAATACCATTCCCCATCCACCTCCCTTCAACTATGCAGAGCTGTGCATTAAGTAATACCATTCCCCATCCACCTCCCTTCAGCCTTGCAGAGCAGTGCCCTAAGTAATACCATTCCTCGACCACCTCCCTTCAACTATGCAGAGCTTTGCCCTAAGTAATCCATTCCCCAAGCACCTCCCTGCAACTATGCAGAGATGTGCCCCAAGTAATACCTTTCCCCCACCCACTTCCCTTCAACTATGCAGACTGTGCCCTAAGTAATACCTTACCCAACCCACTCCCCTTCATCGATGCAGAGCTGTGCCACCAGTAATACGATTCACCACCCACCTGCCTTTAGCTATGCAGAGCTGTGCCCTAAGTAATACCATTCCAAACCCACCTCCCTTCAGCTATGCAGAGCTGTGCCCTAAAATATACCATTCACCCACCCACCTCCTTTTTGCTCTGCAGAGCTGTGCCCCGAGTAAAACCATTCCCCCACCCACCTCCCTTCAGCTATGCAGAGCTTTGCCCTAGGTAATACCATTCCCCAACCATCTCAATTCAGCTATGCAGAGCTGTGCCCCAAGGAATACCATTCCCCACCTACCTCCCTTCAACTATGCAGAGCTGTGTCCTACGTAACACCATTCCCCCACCCACCTCGTCCAACTATGCAGAGCTGCGCCCTTGGTCATACCTTTCCTCTCCCACATCCCTTCAACTATGCAGAGCTGTGCCCAATGTAGTACCATTCCCCCACCCACCTCCCTTCAATTATGCAGAGAAGTTACCAAGGTAATACCATTCCCCACCCACCTCGATTCAGCTGTGCAGAGCTGTGCCCTATCTAATACCATTCCCCACCCAACTCCCTTCAGCTATGCAGAGCTGTGCCCTATCTAATACCATTCCCCACACACCTCCCTTCAGCTATGCAGTGCTGTGCCCCAAGTAATACCATTCCCCACCCAGCTCCCTTCAACTATGCAGAGCTGTGCCCTATCTAATACCATTCCCCACACACCTCCCTTCAGCTATGCAGTGCTGTGCCCCAAGTAATACCATTCCCCACCCACATCCCTTCAACTATGCAGAGCTGTGCCCAAGTAATACCATTCCCCACCCACTTCCCTTCAACTATGCAGAGCTGGGCCCTAAGTAATACCTTACCAAACCCACCCCCCTTCAGCTATGCAGAGCTGTGCCCTAAGTAATAACATTCCCCACCCAATTCCCTTCAACTATGCAGAGCTGTGCCTAATGTAATGTCTTAGCAAACCCACACCCATTCTGCTATGCGGAGCTGTGCCCTAAGTAATACCATTCCCCCACCCACCTCCCTTCAGCTATGCAGAGCTGTGCCCTAAGTATTACCATTCTCCAGCCACTTCCCTTCAGCTGTGCAGAGCTGTGCCCTATGTAATACCATTCCCTACACACCTCCCTTCAGCAATGCAGAGTTGTGCCTAAAGTAATCCCATTTCCCACCAACCTCCTTTCAAATATGCAGAGCTGTACACCCAGTAATACCATTCCCCCAACCTCATCCCTTCAGCTATGCAGAGCTTTGCCCTAAGTAATGCCATTCTACGCGCACCTCCCTTCAAAAATTCAGAGCTGTGCCCCCAGCAACCGTTCCCTACCCACCTACATACAGCTATGCAGAGCTGTGCCCGAGGTAATACCATTCCCACCCACCACCCTTGAAATATGCAGAGCTGTGCCCCAAGTAATCCCATTCCCCAGCATCCTCCCTTCAGCTATGCAGAGTTGTGCCCCCAGTAATATGATTCCCCAACCACCTCCCTCCAACTGTGCAGTGCTGTGCCCGAAGTAATACCATTCCCCACCCACCTCCCTTCAGCTCTGCAGAGCTGTGCGCCCAGTTATACCATTCCGACCCACCTCCCTTCAGCTATGCAGAGCTGTGCCCTAAGTAATACCTTTCGCCACCCACTTCCCTTCAACTATGCAGAGCTGTGCGCCAAGTAATACCATTCCCACCCACCTCCCTTCAGCTATGCAGAGCTGTGCCCTAAGAAATACCTTACCCAACCCACTCCCCTTCAGCTATGCGTAGCTGTGCCCCCAGTAATACCTTTCCCCACCCAACTCCCTTCAGCTATGCAGAGCTGTGCCCCAAGTAATACCTTTCCCCACCCAACTCCCTTCAGCTATGCAGAGCTGTGCCCCAAGTAATACCATTCTTCACCCACCTCTCTTCAGCTATGCACAGCTGTTCCCCGAGTAATACCATTCCCCCACACACCTCGCTCCAGCTGTGCAGAGATGTGCCCCCAGTAATACCATTCCCCCACCCACCTCCCTTCAACTCTGCTGAGCTGTGCCCCCAGTAACATCATTCCCCCACCCACCTACCTTCCACGATCCAGAGCTGTGCCCCCAATAATATCATTCCCCCATCCACCTCCCTTCAACTATACAGAGCTGTGTCCCAAGTAATATCATTCCCCCACCCACCTCACTTCAACTCTGCTGATCTGTGCCCCCAGTAATATCATTCCCCCACCCTCCTGCCTTCCACTATCCATAGCTGTGCCCCAACTAATACCATTCCCCCACCCACCTCCCTTCAACTCTGCTGATCTGTGCCCCCAGTAATATCATTCCCCCATCCACCTCCCTTCAAATATGCAGAGCTGTGCCCTAAGTAATATCATTCCCCCACCCAACTCCCTTCAACTGTGCAGAGCTGTTCCCCCATTCATACCATTCCCCACCGACCTGCCTTCAGTTATGCATAGCTGTACCCCCTGTAATACCAATCCCCACCCACCTCCCTTCAGCTATGCAGAGCTGTGCCCCAAGTAATACCATTCTCCAGCCACCTTCCTTCAGCTATGCAGAAAGTCGCACCAAGTAATACCATTCCCCACCCACCTCCCTGCAGCTATGCAGAGCTGTGCCCCAGGTAATACCATTCCACACCCACCTCCCTTCAGCTATGCAGAGTTGTGCCCTATGTGATACCATTCTCCACCTACCTCCCTTCAGCTATGCAGAGCTGTGCCCTAAGTAATACCATTCCCCACACACCTCCCTTCAGCAATGCCGAGTTGTGCCCTAAGTAATTCCATTCACCACCCACCTCCCTTCAGCTATGCAGAGTTGTGCCCAAAGTAATCACATTCCCCCACCCACCTCCCTTCAACTATGCAGAGTTGTGCTCAAAGTAATACCATTCCCCTACTCACTTCCCTTCAACTATGCATAGCGTTACCCCCAGTAATACCATTCAGCCAACCTCATCCCTTCTGCTATGCAGTGCTGTGCCCTAAGTAATACCATTCCCCACACACCTCCCTTCAGCCATGCAGAGCTGTGCCCTAAGTAATACCATTCCCCACACACCTCCCTTCAGCTATGCAGAGCTGTGCCCTAAGTAATACCATTCCCCACACACCTCCCTTCAGCTATGCAGAGCTGTGCCCCAAGTAATACCATTCCCCCACCCACCTCCCTTCAGCTATGCAGAGCTGTGCTCCAAGTAATATCATTCCTCCACCCACCTCCCTTCTGCTATGCAGAGCTGTGCTCCAAGTAATATCATTCCCCCACCCACATCCCTTCAGCGATGCAGAGCTCTGCCCCAAGTAATACCGTTCCCGCACCCACCTCCCTTCAACTCTGCAGAGCTGTGCCCCCAGCAATATCAATCCACCACCCACATCCCTTCAACTGTCTAGAAATGTGCCCCAAGTAATATCATTCCCCCACCCACCTCCCTTCAACTTTGCAGAGCTGTGCCCCAAGTAATATCATTCCCCCACCCACCTCCCTTCAACTTTGCAGAGCTGTGCCCCAGGTAATACCATTCCCCCCCCACACCTTCCTTCTACTATACAGAGCTGTGCCCCGAGTAATACCATTCCCCGACCCACCTCCCTTCAGCTATGCAGTGCTGTGACCCACGTAATATCATTCCCCCACCCACCTCCCTTCAACTATACAGAGCTGTACCCCAAGTAATATCATTCCCCCACCCACCTCCCGACAAATATGCAGTGCTGTACCACAAGTAATATCATTCCCCCTCCCACCTCCCTTCCACTCTGCAGAGCTGTGCCCCCAGCAATATCAATCCACCACCCACCTCCCTTCAACTGTATAGAAATGTGCCCCAAGTAATATCATTCCCCCACCCACCTCCCTTCAACTCTGCAGAGCTATGCCCCAGGTAATACCATTCCCCACCCACCTCCCTTCAACTATGCAGAGCTGTGCCCTAAGTAATGCCATTCCCCACCCACCACCCTTCAACTATGCAGAGCTGTGCCCGAAGTAATATCATTCCCCCACCCACCTCCCTTCAACTATGCAGAGCTGTGCCCCAAGTAATACCATTCCCCCACCCACCTCCCTTCAACTATGCAGAGCTGTGCCCTAAGTAACACCATTTCCCACCCACCTCCCTTCCACTATGCAGAGTGCAGACTCCGATACTGACTTCTCCCCTCCCACCTCCCTTCTGGTATGCGGGTGGACACATTGATAGACAGAGACTTAGCTGCACTGTGTCCAATTGCTGCCTATTGTCCTGTCCTGCCAGCTTCTCATATTCATGAATGGGACGGCACGTGACAGCTGCCCGTTCAGGGAAAAATGAGGAACTGAGGAGGTGAGAGCAGCGTGATGCATAATCAGGCAACGTATGTAACGCTTAGCATATGCAAATTGGGGTGGCGCTGCTGAGAGGATGGGGAGAGCCGCACCGAGGTCCTGCCACCGCTAGTTAAAATAAGGCGGGAGTCTTGGCGGGCCTCTCCTGGAAGAATGTTCCGGGCTCTCCCGCCACAACTCCCGACGCGGATGTCGAGTAAAATTTAGCCCTTAGTTTTTGAGTTATGGAAAGAGATTTTCAATGTTGGAACATTTTCCAAGGATTTGTGCTGATGTGGTCTTTCAATGTCCGCCGATCTCCATTCATTGATTTTGCAATTTGTACTGGCTGCCTGTGTGGTAATGGTTGTTAACTGATTGCCTATGTTCCTGGATAATTCATCACAAGATATTCGGACTTCTCTCCTGCCTCCAATTGGTCTGCCCCACTGCCCCACACTCACCATTGGTCACCCGACATGGCCATCCCCATGGTATTTCACCTTCCTGTGCCAATTAGAAAGCAAATTGATGCTTCATTACTCGATTGGTTGATTCTCTTTTTTCAGTGAAACAACCTTCCTCCCCATGTGCAATATTTTTATAACTAGGAAACAAAAGCTTTCACAGAAAGTATTTTAAAAGCACAATTGTATTTAATGCCCCTATGATTTTTCTCCTGGGTTGCTCACAGCAGTCCTGGAGATTAGTCTTTCAATTCTAGAACCTCTAGGATATTTCTAGTGAGGTCCCTGTGGTGATGAAAAGCCTTTGTAAAATTTACCAGTGAACAAATTCAGCTCAAATTTGGATCAGTTTCTTTCTTTCTGCCTGGCACATTGGCAACAGCCTTGGAATTAAATTGCTCAATTTGAGGTAAGTCACTGTGATACTGGGCAGTTTTAACTGATCTGAAGTGCGGTGATATCACTTTATTTTGATTTCCCTGATTCTTAACTAGGCAATTGGTCTGTATTCTAGGACTATAAGTATGTGCCAAAATAATAAGGACAAGCAAAATAAGGGATACATCTTCCTGGCAGCTGCAGTTACACTGCCAATTAGTTACAACAAATAACTCGATCTATACTCAGAGTAAGGTAATCCCCAGTGAAGAATAACGGTTAGCTACACTAAACATGATACAGCTGTTACTCTGACATTGAAAGATGATCAACATTTAGCAGACATGATCGGCCACATGTAGAATTTAATGCGTTTTCAAGTTCAGACTGAAAGTGGCTTACCAGAAACAAAATGCTAGTTGTTCAGTAATATGTCAGTCTATAGATCACATCGACTCAAACTGAAAGGAGGAAACAAGAGCTTTATAGTCAACCAGCAGGAGCAGTGGGAATATCCTGCAGAGATGAATTAGTACATGATCCAACCTGTTAATCTGCTGTTAAATAGGAAGTAGGTCTCCTTCAAATCGAAATCAGGGGACACAATCACTGACCAACGCTCTCAAATGGACCGCTGGGTGGACCACTACCTGGAACTGTACTCCAGGGAAAATGTTGTCACTGAGACTGCCCTCAATGCAGACCAGTCTCTGCCAGTCATGGATGAGCTGGACGTACAGCCAACAAAATCGGAACTCAGTCATGCCATTGATTCTCTAGCCAGCGGAAAAGCCCCTGGGAAGGACGGCATTACCCCTCAAATAATCAAGAGTGCCAAGCCTGCTATACTCTGAGCACTGCATGAACTGCTTTGCCTGTGCTGGGATGAGGGAGCAGTACCACAGGACATGCGCGATGCCAATATCATCACCATCTATAAGAACAATGGTGACTGCGGTGACTGCAACAACGACCGTGGAATCTCCCTGCTCAGCATAGTGGGGAAAGTCTATGCTCATGTCGCTTTAAACAGGCTCCAGAAGCTGGCTGAGTGTGTCTACCTTGAGGCATAGTGTGGCTTTCGAGCAGAGAGATCCACCATTGACGTGCTGTTCTCCCTTCGTCAGCTACAGGAGAAATGCTGTGAACAGCAGATGCCCCTCTACGTTGCTTTCATTGTTCTCACCAAAGCCTTTGACCTCGTCAGCTGATGTGGTCTCTTCAGACTACCAGAAAAGATCGGATGTTCACCAAAGCTACTAAGTATCATCACCTCATTCCATGACAATATGAAAGGCACAATTCAGCATAGCGGCACCACATCAGACCCCTTTCCTATCCTGAGTGGCTTGAAACAGGGCTGTGTTCTCGCACCTACACCGTTTGGGATCTTCTTCTCCCTGTTTCTCTCACATGCATTCCAGTCTTCAAAAGAAGGAATTTTACTCCACACAAGATGAGGTCGCAGTTTGCTGAACCTTGCCCAGCTAAGAGAGAAGACCAAAGTACGGAAAGTCCTCATCAGGGAACTCCTCTTTGCTGACGATGCTGCATTAACATTTCACACTGAAGAGTGTCTGCAGAGACTCATCGACAGGTTTGCGGCTGCCTGCAACGAATTTGGCCTAACCATCAGCCTCAAGAAAACGAACATCATGGGGCAGGACGTCAGAAATGCTCCATCCATCAATTTCGGCGACCACGCTCTGGAAGTGGTTCAAGAGTTCACCTACCTAGGCTCATCTATCACCAGTAATCTGTCTCTCGATGCAGAAATCAATAGGCGCATAGGAAAGGCTGCCACTGCTATGTCAAGACTGGCCAAGGGAGTGTGGGGAAATGGCGCACTGACATGGAACACACAAGTCCGATTGTATCCCAAGCCTATGTCATCAGTACCTTGCTCAATGGCAGCGAGGCCTGGACACTGCATGTCAACCAAGAGTGATGTCCCAATTCATTTCATCTTCGCTGCCTCCGGAGAATCCTTGGCATCAGGTGGCAGGTCCGTATCTCCAACACAGAAGTCCTCGAGGCGGCCAACATCCCTAGCTTACACACCCTACGGAATTAGCGGCGGTTGAGATGGCTTGGCCATGTGAGCCACATGAAAGATGGCAGGATCCCCAAGGACACATTGTACAGTAAGCTCGTCATTGGTATCAGACCCACCGGCCGTCTATGTCTCCGCTTTAAAGAAGTCTGCAAACACGACATGAAGTCCTGTGACATTGATCACAAGTCGTGGGAGTCAGTTGCCAGCGATCGCCAGAGCTGGCGGGCAACCATAATTTCGGGGCTAAAGAGTGGCGAGTCGAAGATACTTAGCAGTTGGCAGGAAAAAAGACAGAAGCGCAAGGGGAGTGTCAATTGTGCAAAAGCCCCAGCAACCAATTTTATCTGCAGCACCTGTGGAAGAGTCTGTCACTCTAGAATTGGCCTTTATAGCCACTCCAGGCGCTGCTTCACAACCCACTGACCACCTCCAGGCGCTTACCCATTGTCTCTCGAGACAAGGAGGCCAAAGAAGAAGACTGAGTTATTCTCCCTGTTCTGGTACCTTGGTAATAGACACATTCAGTGACTCTCCCTGTGGTGATACGATCATAACGGACATACTCAGTGTCTCTCCCTGTTGAGAAACTATAAAAATACACCTACTCAGTGACTGTCCCTGTGGAGATAGTATAATTACTGACGCACTCAGTGAGTCTCCCTGCAGAGATTCTGTAAGAACAGAACCGAACAGTCTCCATATTCAGATTCTATAGTGACAGACCCACAAACTGACTCTTCCCGTGGAGATACTATAATAACAGACCCACTCTGTGACGCTCCCGGTTCAGGTCCCATAAGAACAGTCCCATCGGTGATTCTGAGGAGATAGAATAATAACAGACCCACTCATTGACTCTCCCTGTGGGGGTACTATTATAACAGACCCACTCTGTGACTCTCCCTATGGCGATACTATAATAACAAACCCACTCAGTCAGTCTCGCTATGGAGATACTTTAATAATGATACATACACAGAGGTTCAGTCTGTTCTCCCCGCAGCCAGTGATACAGTCATTTAGATCAATCTGCTCTCCCGGGGATCAGTGATACAGAGACAATGGGGACAGTCTGCTCTCCCTGGGGTCAGTGTTCCAGACACAGTGGGTCAGTCTGCTCTCCCCCGGGATCAGTGATACATACCGATTGGAGTCAGTCTGCTCTCCCCCTGGGCTCAATGCTGCAGACACAATGGGGTCTATCGGCTTTCCCCTGGTCAATGATTCAGACAGAGTGGGGTCAGTCTGCTCTCCTCAGGTCAGTGATACAGACACAGTGGTGTCAGTCTGCTCTCCCCGGGGTCGATGATACAGACACAGTGGAGTCAGTCTGCTGCCCCCCTTGAGTCAGTCATGCGGGGGCAATGGGCTCGGGCCTCTCTCTCCCCTGTGTTTTGTGACACCGAGACGGAGGGGTTGGTCTGTTCTCCCCTGGTTTAGTACATTCAGTGGAGACAGTTTTCTCTGCCTGGATTCCATGAGTTAAATACCGTTGAGTCAGTCGGCTGTCCTCGGGGGTCAGTGACATTTTAACAATCATCTTTAACATCGGCTTGACAACAACTACCCAGAGCAATAAACTGATGATTAATCATCAAATTTCTCATGACGCCAAAGCGCAGATGGTGAAATTTACAGTTAATTGTCACATTTCTCATGAAAATAATACTCAGGGGAATAAACTGCAGTTAATTTTTATATTCGACCTAACTATTTGTCTGCAGTATGAAATATTCATTTTCATCGCTACATTGGTCTTGAGAAGCAGACACAGAGCGATGATTTTGCATAAAATAAAAGCAAAATACTGCGGATGCTGGAAATCTGAAATAAAAACAAGAAATGCTGGAACCACTCAGCAGGTCCGGCAGCATCCGTGGCATGAGAAGCAAAGTTAACGTTTCGGGTCAGTGACCCTTCTTCGGAACTGACAAATATTAAAAATGTCGCAGGTTATAAGCAAGTGAGGTGGGGTGGGGCAAGAGATAACAAAGGATGAGGTGTGGATTGGACAAGGCCACATCGCTGACCAAAAGGTCATGTAGCAAAGGCAAACAATATGTTAATGGTGTGTTGAAAGACAAAGCATTAGTACAGAAAAGGTGTTAACGGACTGAATATTGAACAGCAGCAAGTGCAAACATGAAAAAAGACAGTGGATAAGCAAACTGAACAAACTAAGATGAAATGAAATAAATGCAAAAAAAGGGTAATAAATGCAGAAAAGAAAAAGGAAGAAAGAAAAAACAACTAAAAATGAAAATAAAATGGGGGGCTGTCATGCTCTGAAATTATTGAACTCAATGTTCAGTCCGGCAGGCTACAGTGTGCCTAATCGGTAGATGAGATGCTGTTCCTCGAGGATGATTTTGCAGATAGTTGTTCCATATTGATGGAACGAAGTAAGCTATTTTCTATGTTAGGCTTGATAATAGTTCTCATAGCAATAACGTTCGAGATAACATTTAGATCGACAATGCACAGGTTTAAATATAAAACAGAAAGCGCCAGAGAGACAATGGAATACCTGGCAACACCAATATATAGAGAGAGACTGAGTTAAAGTTCCAGCTGCATGACCTCACATTGGAATTTTTTTCAATTCAGATTTCCAACAGCCACAGTATTTTACTTTTCTTTTAATGCCTAAATAAAATTCATTAAATATTATTAATGGAAGTTAAATTACACTTAATTGTGAAATTATCCTTGATAACTAATGCACAGAATAATACATTTACAGTTAATTGCACAATTGGAGCGGATCACTAATACACAGATCAACAAAGTTACAGTTAATTATTATATTAGATTTGATAAGGGATACACTGTTTATAATGTTATTGCTAACTGTTGCACTGTTCCTAATAACAAGTACACAACTTACAAAACTGCACAAATTATTTAATATATTGAAGATAATGCTGAATGCACAGAAGTATAAAGGTAAATCTAATTGTTCAATCGGGTTGATAAGACATACTAATGGAAATAATGTTTGAGTTAATTGTTAAATTGGAAATGATAACCAATACACAGAGGAATATGAACATACGAATATATGAATTAGGAGCATAAACAGACCATTCGGCCCATCTAGCCTGCTCCACCATTCAATAAGATCATGGCTGCTCTGTTAGTGTCTCAAAATCCACACTCCCATCTACCTGCGATAACATTTGATTCTCTTGCCTAACAAGAATTTATCTACCCCGCCTTAAAATTATTCAATGACCCCGCTTTCAACACCTTCTGAGGCAGAGAGTTCCAAAGTTGCACAACGCTCTGCGAGAAAAAAAAATCTCCACATCTCTGTCCGAAAAGGGCACCCCTAATTTTAAAACAGTGCCCCCTAGGTCCATGTTCGATGTTCTAGGTCTGGTCTCGCCCACAGAGGAAACATTGTTTCCACAGCCTCCTTGTCAAGGCCGTTCAGGATCCTATGTACTTCAATCAATTCTCCCCTCACTCTTCTAAACTCTAGTGAAAACAAGCCTAGTCTGCCAAACCTTTACTCATAAGGCAACTCGCTTATTCCAGGTATCTATCCAGTAAAGTTCCTCTCAACTGACTCTAACACATTTACATCTTGCCTTAAATAGGAAGACCAAAACTGCAGACAATATTCGAGATGTGGTCTCAACAATGCCTTGTATAACTGAAGCATAACATTCTTACTTTTATTTTAAATTTCCTTTGTAATAAAGGATAGCATTCCATTAGCCTTCTTTATTGCTTGCTTTACCTGCATACTACCTTTCTGTGACTCCTGCACTAGAACACCGAGGTCCCTCTGCACCTTGGATTTCTGCAGTCATTCTCCGTTTAAGTAATACTCTGCTTTGTCTTTATTCTTCCTGCCAAAGTGAACAATTTCAAATGAAGTTGCAGTTATTCATCACATTGAACATGATAGATAGCACACTTGCTGTGTTGGGCTTGATTTTTAAAAAACATCATGGTGTAAAGACTATATTTAGTTATGAAATTGAAATTGAGAAAATACACAGGGGAAGAAATTTGCATTGGAAGTTCATTTGGGTTTTATGGCAATTCACAGCAGAATAAAGTGGAAGTAAATTATTCAAATGCTTATAACTAATACATTAGCTAATAGAATTAGTTAATTGTTAAATGGTTCTTGATAACCGGTGTATGGGTTAAAAACTACAGCTGTTTGTTAATTTGGAAATAACAAAGCAGGCATAGGTTTGTTGTGATAAAATTGAATTATGTTTAATGGTTAAATTGGTCATGATAATTCATACACAAAGAAATAAAATTACAGGCAAATGACAAATTAGGCTTGATCACTGATACACAGTGAAATAAAGTTCCAGTTCTTGCTAAATTGGGCTTGATAACTCATATGCAGGCTATCTAGTTGCAGTTAATTATTATACTGTGTTTGATAATAATTCACAGGTGAGTAATTTACAATTAATTGTTTAAGTGTACATGATAACCAATGTACAAGGGAAGAAAGGGACAAGTAATTGTAATATTGGACCAGATCTCTGGTACACAGGATATATAGTTGCCGTTAATTAGATTAGAGATACAGCACTGAAACAGGCCCTTCGGCCCACCGAGTCTGTGCCGAACATCAACCACCCATTTATACTAATCCTACACTAATCCCATATCCCCACCTGTCCCTATATTTCCCGACCACCTACCTATACGAGTGACAATTTATAATGGCCAATTTACCTATCAACCTGCAAGTCTTTTGGCTTGTGGGAGGAAACCGGAGCACCCGAAGAAAACCCACGCAGACACAGGGAGAACTTGCAAACTCCACACAGGCAGTACCTGGAATCGAACCCGGGTATCTGGAGCTGTGAGGCTGCGGTGCTAACCACTGCGCCACTGTGCCGCAATGTAACAAAAGCACGAGATAATAAAATCATTCATTTAATTGGTCGGGATTAGAATATATGGGTTAAAAACATCACTGCAATGCCAAATTGGACATGGAAGCTAATGAACCATTTAAGGATATTACAGTTATTATATTTATTAACAGCACCTAAGGGAAAAAAATATCGCAATTTAAATCTGATATGGCAATTGTTATACTGGTGCCTAAATTTAACGTCATTGATGTATTGGGTTTGATAACAATATACAGGAAATTGATTGGCAAATGAAATATTCAATTGGGTATGGTAACCAATGCAGAATTTTGTCGCAGTAGAATTACACATGGTAACTCATACACAGGGGAATAGGGTTATTGTCAGTTGTTTAATCAGACATAATAATCAATACACAGGGGAACAAAGTCAGAATTAATTATTTAATTTGACCTGAGAAGTAATTCACAAGGAATAGCGTTGTCACCAATTGTTAAATTGGACCTGATAACTAGTACAGGGTATAAAAATTACAGTTAATAAGTACATTTGGCCAGATAGACTGTATGTAGAGGTATAAAATTACTGTCTCTTTTTTCAATTGAAAATAACAAATACACTGGGGCGAATGCCATTAGTTAATTGTTCAGTTGTTCATAATAACCCTTGTATGGGGTATAAGGCTATAGTCACCTGTTAATCTGGACACAATAGCTAATAAACGGCTTAACAGAGTTACAGTTAATTAGAAAATTGAACATCTTAAACAATACATGGGGAAAATACATTATTTATATTTGATAAGATAAATTATGCAAGGGTCAAACAACTACAGTGAATTGTTATATTGGATTATGATCAAAGGAAGGTGAATAAGCTGGTGCACCATTTCATGGTTAATTGTTCAATTGTTATACACGAATGAAAGGTGTTAATTCTTATACGGATCGAAATAATGACTGAACATGAGTACAACACGATAGGTAATTGCTAAATTTGGCTTGACAAGCAATAAAATTCGGAATAAATTTACAGTTAAGTGTTAAAGTGGACACGATGACGAACATGCAGGAAAGAGGATAGACAGTAAATTGTTATATTGTGCTACATAACCACATGCAAGGGAATAAAGTTGCAATCATTTCTTAAATGGGCCTTGATAACCGATACACAATGGAATAAATTTGCAAGTAGTGTTGCATTGTGCTTGATAACTCGTGTACAGCTAATCAAGCAGCGGTTAATTGATAGATTGAGATCCCGAACCAATACACGGGAAAGAGGGTTACCATTAATTACAAAATTGGACCTCATAACTAATGTACAGAGCATAAGTTTACAATAAGTTGTTTATTGTGCCTGATAACTAATGAACAGGGAATAACGTTGCAGTAGATTATTGTACGAGGATAGATGCAATGCAAGTGGGAATAAGCTTACTGTTAATGGCATAATTGCAAAATGACTGGTACACATGAAAATAAGGTTACAATACTGGCATATACCCGGCAATGTGCAAAATTGCTCAGCTCTGTCCTGTACACAAAAAGCAGGACAAGTCCAACCCGGACAATTGCCGCCTCATCAGTCTACTCTCAATCATAAGTAAAGTGATGGAAGGTGTCATCGACAGTGCTATCAATCGGGAATTACTTAGCAATAACCTGCTGAGTGATGCTCAGTTTGGGTTCCGTCAGGGCCACTCAGCTCCTGACCTCATTACATCCTTGGTTCAAACATGGACAAAAGAGCAGAACTCAAGAGATGAGATGAGAGTGACTGCCCTTGACATCAAGGCAGCATCTCGAGTCACCAAAACAGGACCTTCGGCCCACCGAGTCCGTGCCGACCATCAACCACCCATTTTATACTAACCTTACATTAATCCCTTAATTCTCCTTCTACCTACCTATTCCAGGGTACTTTTTATAATCGGTAATTTACCTTTAATCCCACAAGTTTTGGCATGTGGAAGGAAAGCATAGCACCCAGAGAAAACCCACAAAGTCACAGAGAGAACTTGCAGCCTCCGCCGTGGCAGTACCCAGAACTGAACCCGGCTGGTTGGAGTTGTGAGGCTGCCGTGCTAACCACTGTGTCACTGTGCCGTCATTCGGTGGCCGATGGCATCAAGGAGCTCTGGCTAAGCTGGAGTCACTGGGAATCGGGGGAAACGCTTCCCTGGTTGGAGTTGTACCTGACACAAAGGAAGGTAGGTGTCAATCATCTCAGTTCCAGGGCATCACTGCAGGAGTTCCTTAAGGTAGTGTCCTAGGCCTAAGCATAATCAATGACCTTCCTCCAATCATAAGGTCAGAAGTGGGGATGTTTGCTGATGATTGCACAATGTTCAGCACCATTCGTGACTCCTCACATACTGAAGCAGTCCGTGTAGAAATGCAGCAAGACCTGGACAATATCCAGGCTTGGGCTGATAAGTGGCAAATAACATTCACGCCACACATGTGCCAGGCAAAAGCCATCTCCACCAAGAGAAAATATAACCATGTCACCTTGACATTCAATGAATTTCTGATCGCTGAATCCCCCACTATCAACATCCTGGGATTACCATCGACCAGAAACGGAACTGGCTGCAAGAGCAGGTCAGAAGCTAAGACTTCTGTGGCGAGTAACTTACCTCCTGACTCGCCAAAGCCTGTCCGCCATCAACAAGGCACAAGTCAGGACTGTGATGGAATACTCTCCACTAGCCTGGATGGGTGCAGCTCCAACAACATTCAAGAAGTTCCACACCATCCAGGACAAAGTAGCCCACTTGATTGGTACCCCATCCATCAACATTTCCCCTCTCCAACACCGACACACAGTGGCAGTAGTGTGTACCATCTACAAGATGCACTGCAGCAACGTCACCAAGGCTCCTTAGACAACACCTTCTAAACCTGCGACCTCTACCAACTAGAAGGAAAAGGGCAGCAAATGCATGGGAACATCACCACCTGCAAGTCTCCCTCCAAGTTACACACCATCCTGACCTGGAACTATATCACTGTTCCTTCACTGTCGCTGAGTCAAAATTCTGGAACTCTCTTCCGAACAGCACTGTGGGTGTGCCTACCCCACATGTACTGCAGCGGTTCAAGAAGACAGCTCACCAACACCTTCTCGAGGTCAATTAATTTTGGGAATTAAATTCTGGCCTAGCCAGCAATGAACTTAAAAAAATATTGGTTTACTCGGACACGATACACCATTGTTGAATTCATCTTAATAACTAATATACATGACCTAAAGTTTTTGCGAATTCTAACATTGGGTTTCATAACAGTTTAAGGGGAATTATGTTACAATTAGTTACCACTTTCGACTTGGTAACTGATACACAGTGGAATACAGTCCCAGTGATTGTTTACTCAGGATTGCCAGCTCATACACAGGGTATAAAGTTACTGTTAATTGTTTTATTTCATTTGATAACAATTAACAGGGGAGTAAGTAACATATAAGAAAACAGGCTCGCTCCTGGAGGTTACTTTAATGAGAAACACTACATGTTCTTCAGTCACTGGAAAGTACAAAGAGGCAACATGTGAGCATGAAGTGTGTTTCACAGTAATTTAAAAAAAACACTACTTTCCTTGATTGGAACTCGTGGCTGGAGGCTTCGAGAGGCTTAGTAATCTTCTCCTATCAGCAAGTGTGGGCCCAGTTAATCCCATGTGCATCTATGCTGTAAAATTCGCCTCCCTCCCAGACATCGAGGATCAACTGGATGAGACACTTGAAGCTGCCATCAGGAGTATTCCCAAAACCCTGGGACTGTATCTTCAAGGGGAGTTCAACGAAAGGGTGGGTACCGACTCTTGACCAACGTGAATAGTGTACCAGGGGAATAGAAAGACGAACGGAAATGGACAGAATTTATTACAGTTATACTGACACCATGGACCCTTTGTGACAAAAAGCTACTCAGATCAACCGTGCTAAATGATGTGCTGACAGCATCTGAGAACATTTACATGGCACCGGCGAGATCTTATCATCACAAGACTTATCACCCTCAACAGTGCCCTCATCACTCGCAGATATCAATGTGCAGACGATGACGCTGATAATTCCCTGGTGTGTATCAAGGCCAAGCTTCATCCCAGGAAGCTTTACCCATCAAAGAAGATCAACATTTTACGAACCACTGAACCAAAACGCTCCCAGGAGTTCCGAAACATTCTTTATGAGGCTCTTTCAGAGAACAACACCACAGTTCTGAGTGTGGTGTCGAAATAGGATCATCTGAACGTCACCATCTGTTACTCTGCACTCACGGTGTATGGAAAAGAGATCAGAGGAAGGCTGACTGCTTTGAGACTTATTGGACTGAAATGGAGACAGTGACTGTAATTAAAATGAAAACCTCCATGAACTACAAGCGTATTGCCAACAACAACAAAAAATGCTAGATCCTCTCAGAGCTGCCAGGAATAATTCTTAGCAGCCTGCCGGCAATGCGCCAATAAATACTGGTTGAATCTGCAACAACACACAATCTGCTGCTGACTCCAGGAATGCTAGAGGGGTGTATGAAGGAATTAACAAAGCAATGGGGCCAGCAGTAACTAAAACAGCTCCATTTAGATAAATACAGTGGTAATTATCACTGAATCTGGAAAGCAGATGGAAAGGTGTGTTGGGCATTATCGCAAACTCTGTGCAACTGACGACGCTGTCACTGAAGTAGCTCTCAGTGTTATTCAAGACCCCTGTTATGCAGGAGCCTCACAGCGAGACTTGGTGAGGACTGGACATGTACAGCAGTGTTTTTGATCAGTTGACATTGATGGCAGGTGGGGATTGCCTGGCCAGTCAGGAGTGAAATGGAGGAATGGAGTCAGGAGGTGAGTTTATCCATTTTGATAGAAGGATTAGATGTGCAGAGTATTTCTTAAATGGTAAGAGATTAGAAAGTGTAGATGCACAAAGGGACCTGGGTGTCCTCGTCAATAAGTCACTGAAAGTTAAGAGGCAGGTGCAGCCAGCAATTGGGAAGGCTACTGGTATGTTAGCTTTTATCACGGGAGGAGTAGTGAAGTTTTGCTTCAATTGTATCGAAGCTTGGTGAGACTGCACATGGAGTTTAGAACCAGGGGACACAACTCAAAGGAAGGGGGAAGTCACTTCGGACAGAGGTGAGGAGAAATTTCTATTCTCAGAGGGTTCTGAATCTTTGGAATTCTCTACTCCAGAGAGCTGTGGAAGCTCAGTCATTGAGTATTTTTAAAGCAGAGATTGAAAGATTTCTAAATACAAATAACATAAAGGGATAAGAGGATCGCATGCACAAAAGACGTCAAATTGAATGATTAGCCATGTAATTTTCTTTGTTCTTTGTTCTTTTTTCTATGATCGTATTGAATGGTGGAGCAGGTTCGATGGGCTGAATGGCCTAATGTTCCTATGCTCCTATTCACAAATTCACAGATTTACAGATTTGTTTCAGTGTCGAAGGATGCCATTCGGCTCATCATGTCTGCACTGGCTTTCTGAAAGAGTGATTCCCTCAGTCCCATTCCCCTGCATTCTCTCTATGACCCTGCACAGTTTTCATTTTCTTTCCTCTTCCTGTCTAATTCCTTTTGAATTCTTCAATGGAAATATACTCCACCACTTTCTCAGGCAGCGTGTTCCAGACCTTAACCACTCGCTGTGTGAAAAAGCTTTTTTTTGTGTCACTTTTGCTTCTCTTACCAAATTATTTAAATTTTTGGACTCTCGTTCCCGATCCTTTCACGAGTGGGAACTGTTTCTCTCTATCTACTCTTTACAGACCTCTCATGATTTTAAACAGCTCTATTAAGTCACATCTCAGCCTTCTGTTCTCCAAGGAAAACAGCCCTAACTTCTTCAATCTATCTTCAGAACTGAAATTCCTCAACCCTGGAGCCATTCTCGTGAATTCTCGTGCACTGTCTCCAATGCCCTCACATCTTTCTTCAAGTGCGGCACCGAGAATTGGACACAATACTAAAGCTGAAGCTGAACTAGTGTCTTATACAAGTTCAATATACCTTTCCTGCTCTCATACTCTAGGCCACCTATTAATAAAACCCAAGATACTGTCTTGCAGTCATAGAGTTATAGAGCTCAGAAACAGGTCCTTCAGCCCATCGTATCTGTGCTGGCCATCAAGCACCCATCTATTCTAATCCCATTTTCCAGCACTTGGCCCGCAGCCTTGTATGCCATGGCATTTCAAGCGATCATCTAAATACTTCTCAGATGTTGTGAGGACTCCTACCGCTCCCACTCTTTCAGGCAGTGTTCCAGATCACAACCACCCTCTGGGTGAAATTTCTTTTCTTCAAATCCCCACTAAACATCCTGCCTCTTACCTTAAATTTATAACCCCTGGTTACTGACGCCTCTACTAAGTGAAAAAAGTTTCTTCCAACCTATCCTATCAAGGCTACTCATAAATGTATATACCATCACCATCTCCATCTGCTGGTGTCCCTGTCTCACTGCAGCTTTTTCCCTCTCTCATCATCTCCATCTGCTGGTGTCCCTGTCTCAATACAGTTACTGCCCCTTCTCTCCCTCGCCATCTGCTGGTGTCCCTGTCTCACTGCAGTTACTGCTCCCTCACACAATTGCCATCTGCTTGTGTCGCTGTTCCACTGCAGTTACTGCCCAATCGCACCATCTCCATCTGCTGCTGTCCCTGCGTCATTGCAGGTATTGGTCGAACTCAAAGACAACATCTGCTGGTCTCCCTCTCTCACTGCAATTACTGTCGGCTCTCACCACCTCCATCTGCAGGCGCCCCTGTCTCCCGACAGTAAGTATCTCTTCTCACCATCTCCATCTGCTGGTGCCCCTGTCTCAAGGCAGTTTTGCGATCTCTTACCATCTCAATCTGCTGGTTTCCCAGTCTGATTTCAATTACTGCCCCCTCTCTCCATCTCCATCTGCTAGGCTCCCTGTTAAACTGCTGGTGTCCCGGTCTCCCGACAGCAACAATCTCCTCCCACCATCTGCATCTGCTGGTGTCCCTGTCTCATTGCAGTTACTGCTCCGTTTCGCCAGCTCCATCAGCTGGTGTCCCCATCTTATTGCAGTTACTGTCCCCTCTCTCAAAGCTCCACCGTAATAGATCAGATTATCACTGAAATATAATCTAATATTTAGAGTTAAAATCATTTCTGTGCTTTGTGCTATGAATATAAAATGTATTTTCTGTCTTGTGGCGAGTGTCGGGAATGGAATATGAAATGGGATTTAGTTCCAAATCATTTATATTTACTACAAAGATCCCTGTGGAACACCACTAGTCACATCCCTCCATTCAGAAAAGCACCCTTCCACTGCTACCCTCTGTCTTCTATGACAGAGCCAGTTCTGTATCCATCTTGCCAGCTCACCTCTGATCCCGTGTGACTTCACCTTTTGTGCCAGTCTGCCATGAGGGACCTTGTCAAAGGCTTTACTAAAGTCCATATAGATAACATCCACTGCCCATTCTTCATTAATCATCTTTGTCGTTTCTTCAAAAAACGCAATCAAATTAGTAAGACACGACCTCCCCTTCACAAAACCATGCTGCCTTTCGCTAATAAGTCCATTTGTTCCAAATGGGAGTAAATCCTGTCCCGAAGAATCCTCTCTAATAATTTCCCTACCACTGATGTAAGGCTCACCGGCCTATAATTTCCTGGATTATCCTTGCTACCCTTCTTAAACAAAGGAACAACATTGGCTATTCTCCAGCCCTCTGGGACCTCACCTGTAGCCAATGAGAATGCAAGATTTCTGTCAAGGCCCCAGCTATTTCTTCCCTTGCCTCCCTTAGTATTATGGGGTAGATCCCATCAGGCCCTGGGGACTTATCTACCTTAATACTTTGCAAGACACCGAACACCTCCTCCTTTTTGATAATGAGATGACTGAGACTATCTACACTCCCTTCCCTAGGCTCATCATCCACCAAGTCCTTCTCTTTGGTGAATACTGATGCAATGTACTCATTCAGTACCTCGCCCATTTCCTCTGGCTCCACACATAGATTCCCTTCTCTGTCCTTGAGCGGGCCAACCATTTCCCTAGTTACCCTCTTGTTCTTTATATATGTATAAATAGCCTTGGGATTTTCTTTAATCCTGTTTGCCAATGACTTTTCATGACCCTTCTTAGCCCTTCTGACTCCTTGCTTAGGTTCCTTTCTACTGTCTTTATATTCCTCAAGGGACAGCTCAGTATTTCCTCCAGGACCTATCTTTAAAGTTGTGACAGTTCAGTATTTCCCCCAGTCCCTGTGTTTACAGTTGTGACAGTTCAGTATTTCCCCCAGGGCCTACGTTTACAGTTGTCACAGCTCAGTATTTCCTCCAGGACCTATCTTTAAAGTTGTGACAATTCAGAGTTTCCCCCAGGACCTGAGTCTATCAATCTGACTGTTCAGGAATTCCCCCAAGCCCGTTGTTTAATATTGTGACAGTTCTGAAGTGGCTTAGTGTCAATTTTCTGTGTTTTTAAAATTAATTTGATTCAAGTGACATGTGTGTCAGTGGCAAGGCCAACATCTATTACCCATCCCTAATTGCCCTTTGAGAGGGTGGTGGTGAGCCATGTTCTTGTACCACTGCACTCCATGGCGGGTAGGTACAGCCGCAGTGCTGTTAGGGAGGGTGTTCCAAATTTTTGACACAGTGACAGTGAAGGAAGTGCAATATAGTTCCAAGTGAGGATGGTGTGTGACTTCAGTTGTTGTGTGTGGCCATATTTTTCAGATTTTGATCTTTCTGATATTTTTTTAACACGGTTAGATGTAAAATCTCTCCTCAAATCTGCCTGTCTCTCCCTGTCTCTCCCTCCATCTTTCTGCGCGTCGCTCCCTCCCTCTCTCTCTTTGTCTCTCTGAAGACTAAGATCGTATACGTCTTATGAATTACTCTCTTAATATATCCTATCGCCTTCAAAGATCACTGGTCGTGATCCTCCAGGTCCCTCAGTACCTGCACACGCTGGAGAAATATGACATAGTGCAATCAAACAATGTCAACATGGTTTCACGAAAGGGAAATCTCCTTTTAATCTTCTCTGCTCTAAGGAGAACAAGCCCAGCTTCTCCAGTCCATCAGTGTAACTGTAATAATCTCATCCAGGAACCGTTCTAGTAAATCTCTTCTGTACATTCACCAAAGCCTCCATGTACTTCCTAAAGTGTGGTCCCAGAATTGGACACAACACCTCAGCTGGGGACAAACTATTATTTTATAAAGGATTCACATCACTTCCTATTTCAAACAGAAATGCATTGGTAGTGATATTATTAAAGCCCTTAGGAAGACGGAGAAGGCCATTCGGCCCCTCAAACCTGTCCCGCCATTCACTCAGGTCTTGGCTGATTTGCTCCTTATCCACATTGAGCTGTCTCGGCAGCGTAAACATTAATAGCCTTTCCTAACAAATCTCTACCGACAATCAGGAATTAATGTCACTGCCTGTTAATACTGGGGAATTCCTTCCCTAAACCTCTCCGCCTCTCGACCTCTCATACTTGCTTCAAGATGTTCCTTAAAACTAACCTCTTTGATCGAGCTTTTAATCTCAATTTATATGGGTTTGGTGTCAGATTTTGCTTTTTAATGGACCCTGTGCAGCACCTTTGGGACTTTTTATTTCTTGCCTTCTCCATCATCCGGTCTCTCTCTCTCTCTTTCTCCCCCTCACCCACCCCACTCTCTCTTTCTCCCCCTCACCCACCCCTCTCTCTCTTTCTCCCCCTTACCCTGTTTCTCCCTCCCTCTCCTCCTCACCTCTAAGACAAGTATATCCTTCCTTCAGTACTGAGACCAGGACTGTACACAGTACTCCAGGTGTGGGCTCACCAAACCCTGTCCCATTACAGCAAGACTTCCTCACTCTTGTACTCTAACCTCCTTGCAATAAAGGCCAACACTCCACTTGCTGTACCTCCATGTTAACTTTCTGTTATTTGTGTACAAGGATACCCAAATCCCTCTGAATACCAACATTTAATAGTTTCTCACCATTTGAAAAATATTCTCTGTTTCTATTCTTTTGGCCAAAGTGAAGAACCTCACATCTCTCCACATGATATTCCAGCAGCCACTTTCTTGCCCACTCGCTTAACCCGTCCATCTGCCAATGCAGTATCTTTGTGCCCTCCTCACAGCTTACAGTACCACCTATCTTTGCATCATCAGCCCATATAAACCATTCATCGGCCGTGTTTGAGAGGGGAACTTTTGTCCTGACAAGTATTAAGATACAACTGGTTGATATTTTGTGCAGGATATTTCTGTATATTTATTGGAGTTGTTAAGATGAAAGATCTTTAATAAGAGATTAGAGTGTGTCCTTAGTGTCCTCGCCCACCCTCACATCCAGAATTGGAAACACAAACAGACAGAGACACAAAGACAGCCAAGTAAACACAGACAGACTAACACGTCCAGATAAAAACACACACAGACACACACACAGACACACAAACACACAGACACAGACACACACACAGACACACAGACACACACACAGACACACACACACACACACACAGACACAGACACACACACACACACACACACACACACACACACACATAGAAATCCATACCCAGGCACATCCACTCCCACTGATCGAGAGAGAGAAAAACCCACACAGAGACACATATATTCACATTGACCAACTTAGACAGATAAACACAAATACTTCCTTCTGTTTAAATAATGTTTTTACAAACATCATAATCTCTCTTTTCTCCTTTTATATCTCACTCTCGGGTTTTAAACTTATTGTCAATCTGATTTCACAGGGACCAGGAGAATTTTTGCTTTCCTTTTCTTGCCTTTGGGGTCAGGAGTCATTGGTCAATCCCAGTGTCTGTACAGTCTGTGCCCCCTGACCCAGCACTGTGACCCCGAGGGGGGTGGAGGGAGGAGGGAGAGAGTCAGTCCCAACCTCTTAAAGGGACCCCGCACTGCCAGAAATGCTCCTTCGGGTTAGAACTTCGAGGGAATCAGTAGGACTTTGAACAAGGATGGGAACAAAATGACATTGAATCTTTCAATATTAATTTATTCAGTGATGTTAATAAACAGCATATTATCTGTCAACCCCAAATTCACACAAATTCTATTGTGAATTCGAATTAATAATTTTAAAGGAGAACTTGTTAATTACTTGCATTTCATTTGCTAAAAAATGACCAAGGCCTTGTTTATATCAGGATGTAATATTAATAAAGACCTTAGGAAGACAGGAGGAGGCCGTTCGGCCCCTCGAGCACATCCCATCCCGAGGAGACATTCTATTCCTCGCCCTCTCCCTGACTGTGTGTGTGTGTCTCTCTCTCAGCCTGTCTCTCTCTCTATTCCTTTCCAACACAGGTATCTTTCTCTCCCTCACCCTGTCTCTCTCTATCCCCATCAGCCCATCTCTCTCTCTCTCTCTTTCCCTCACCCCGTCTATCCCTCTCTCTCTCTCTTTCCCTTACCCCGTCTATCTCTCTCCCTCTCTTTCCCTCACCCCGTCTATCTCTGTCTCTCTCAGAAGATGACTATAGAATCAAAGAGTAGTACAACACAGTAGGAGGTGATTCGATCCATTGAATCTGTGCTAGCTCCTTTGAAGAGCAGTCCACTTAGTGTCACTCTCCTGTTCTTCCCCAACACTTCATTCTTTTCCTGTTTCAGTTATTTATCCAATTCTCCTATTGAAAGATACTATTGAATCAATATCCATGGTACCATCAGACAGTGCATTTCAAACCCAAAGCGAGTATTGTTAAAAAGAAACGGTTTTCCTTCATGTTGCCTCTTTTTTTTTTGCCAATCACCTTCAGTCTACGTTCTCTGGTTATTGATCCTTCAGCCATTGGAAACAGTTTCTCTTTGTTTACGCTATCCAAACTTTTCATGATTTTAAACACGTCTATTAAATCACTTTTTAAACTTCTCCACCATAAAGAGAACAACGCCCGCTTCTCCAGTCGATCAGCGTATCACCCCTAGAACCATGCTAGCGAAACTTTTCTGTACATTGACCGAAGCATCTATGACCTTCCTAATGTGTAGTGTCCAGAATTGGAGACAATACTCCAAACGAGGATAAACTATTATTTTATAAAGGATTAGCATCACTTCCTGACTTTTGTACTCAAGACCGCTGCATCCCCTATACCTTTTACATTAGTCTCAGTTATCAATGCACCAGTTAAGACCGGAATTGACCATGCTTCTGTTTATATTGTACGAACCCTGTCTCTGGTAAGAAAATGGTTAAAAAGTGAGTTAAAAAGGGTGAGATGTCTGTGGGCTTCCCCTGCATTTTTTTGTAAAGGGGGAGCTCCCACCATTTTATACACATTGGAGGAGCGCCCTCCATTTTAAATGTAGAGGGAGAGCTGTCATCATTTTGTACAGAGAGGGGGTGTTCCCTCCATTTTATACACAGAAGATAAGCTCCCTCCATTTTTTACACTGATGTAAAGCTCCCACCATTTTATACACAGATGGAGAGCTCCCACCATTTTCTACACAGAGGGTGAGCTGCATCCATTTGATATGCAGAGGGAGCTTGCTGCACTTTATATGTAGACAGGAAGAGTATGTGTCTCTGTCACTGGTCCCAGTACATCACCCCAGGATCCCCACACAGCCTGTCTCCCGTCCCCTTGATTCAAAAGTGTCTCAGGATAAACTGACACTTTCTACCTCTATTCTTCTGTCTCTATCCTTCACTATCTCTCTGCTCTCACTCCGTTTCTATCTCTCCCTATCTATCTGTTACTCTACCACTGTTCCTCTCTCTCTCCCTGCCTATCACTCTCTCTCACCATGTTGGTTATCATTAGGGGTCGAGTTAAATCATCGAGAAAATAAACACTTCACCTGTCTGTCCCGGAATAAATAGGAACATTTATGGCTATTTTATGTCTGTATTCAGGCAACATAGACAGCAAAGTATATTATATGATGGGATGCTGCACATCGATTTTCACTCATTTTGTCAGAAGAACAACTTAAAAAAACAATTATTCTCAGGTCCAGTCCTACTTAACTAAAGATTCGATCCGATAAGGAAAAGATTAAATATTCCACATAGGTTAGGATACATAGAATTCCAGTAAAACAGCACTAAAATCCCAGTGAATATTCCTGGAAAAATCAATGCTGCAAATGATTCCCACAGACTCTCACCTAGTCTGTGTCTTTAATCTCACCAAGTTCCCACTGATCGATGATCAGTCGTTCAGGAGGGATCTTCTTCCAATAGCTGACCCGGGTATCTGGACTGCAGTGTCAGATAAAGGAAAGGGAGCCCCTTTTATCCAGGACTGACCGTCACTCTTCCCTCGTGCACCATGTCACTGGGCTCAGTGTTCGGGTCTTTCCCTGCATGATCAATCACTGTGTGTGATCAATATCTTTTCCTATACCCACATCTCATTGCACACGACTCCGCACACACATTGCAATTGCTTCTACATTCCAAGCCTCACCCGTACATAATCTCTTGTAATTAAAGACTCATTTTTATGATCCATGTCCTGCCTTCTTGTAATTCCAGGCCTTTGGTCATTTACTGTTCATATCTTGTCTTCGATATGCAGCACACAGGATATTCCATAGCAATGTCAGTTAAATGTTTATTTGTACAAGTGAATTGGCCATTTAATATGTTTAACCCTTGTGTTCCCACAAAGATCAAGCTAGCAAATTCAACAGTGGCCACTTTGACTTCATCCCATCGTGTGTTATACACATTCTCACAGGATAGCAGGTATAACTGTAGACATAGCATGCAGCCGAAAATTGATCAGTTACATTGTCATTTCAGTCCACGTTTACAGTACACACAGGACCATACTGCCTCACATAGAGACAACATTTCACTGGGTCACCATTCTCACCAAATACAAAAGCATTCCACAATGCAAGACTCACAAATTCAACACAAGTTTCCTTTTCTGAGTCTCACTGGCCTGTTCTGATTCTCTGAGGCATTACTGATGCTTATCCTCCACATGAGCTGTCGTCCTAATCCCATGTGCCTGTCCTGCTCCCAAACCCGGAATCCACTGACATTAAGGCAAGTGACACAGGAGCGTCTCACTGACTGAGGCAGGTGAGTCTTGAGGCTGACCCGGTTACAGTGAGTGAGCCGGGTTAATCCGACATTCCCGGGACAGTTTAAATGGAGCTTTACTCCGTATCTAACCTGTCTGGTACCTTCTCTGAGTGTATTCGATGGGTCAGAGTAGACGTGGAGAAGTTATTCCTTCAACTACATATCCAAGTGTTTTTTAATGTGATGAGGTTTCTATCTCTACCAGCTTTTCAAGCTGTGAGTTCCAGTCCCCTACCTGGGTGAAAAAATTACCCCTCATCTCTCTTCTAATCTTTGTACCAATTCCTTTAAATCTATGCTCTATACTTATTGACTCCTCTGCAAAGGGAAATAGGTCCTCCCGATCCACCCTATCAAGACATATCATCATTTTGTTACACCTCAATTAAATCTCCCCTTCAGGCTGACAGCCTGTCCAGTCTTTCCTCAAAGCAAAAATTCTCCATTCCTGAAAACATCCTCTGTAAATCTCCTTTGTATCCTCTCTTGTACAATCACATCCTTATTGTAATGTGGTGACTACAACTGTATGCTGTGGTCTAACTAGAGCTTTATATAGTTCTAGCCTAACCTCCCTGCTCTTATATTCTGCACATCGGCCAATAAAGGAGACTTCAATCGACAATCCTGTGAGAAAAACTATCAGCAATTGTCACAGTGCAACACAAGTGTGA
Source organism: Heterodontus francisci (assembly GCF_036365525.1). Lineage (NCBI taxonomy): Eukaryota > Metazoa > Chordata > Chondrichthyes > Heterodontiformes > Heterodontidae > Heterodontus > Heterodontus francisci. The sequence goes on from NW_027140102.1 coordinate 673,015, forward strand.
TTTATTAAACTTTGACAGAACAAAGTTTGTCACTATGTCGTGTGAAGTGCATTGCACTGTTACTGACCTTTACTCCAGTCCCTCAATCCCACTTCATCTCTGGGAGATTGTTATAAGATTCACCCCATCCTTTCAAATATAAATTTTACCCACATCAAACCAGAGCAATTAGAAATTGTACACAGCTGCTGATAGCTAATAACAAGACTGAAGGTATTCGAATAACCAGCAAATGAATTCATCCTCCAAATCAGAAAAATATATATCTTTATTTATCTGAATCTCTATCTGTGTGAATGGAGTCAAATGTAGGCCAGGCCTCTCCCATAAAGACATTGCTCGACCATTTCACTTCTTATTAAACACAGAATGCTTTCCATCTGTCTTGTCTCTATTTTACTCAAATTCTTTCACTGATATTAATGAGATGTTTCTTTCTCTCGAATTTGCGATGACCTCTCCTGTGACAGAGAATCCACTGACAAGAACATCAGGTGACATCTTTCTCTCCTGAAATCTGTGTTTCCTGTTTGTTCTTTGCTGTCTTGTAGCCAATTCCATCTGTTTCGCTGTATTCAATTCCATCTTTTATGATTTTAAGCACCTTGATCAAATCTCCTTTTAAGCTTTGCTCTAAGGAGAACAGCCCCAGCTTCTCGAGTATATCAGCGTGACTGTAATAATCTCATCCCCGGAACCGTTCTCATATATCACTTCCATACATTCACCAAAGCCTTCATGTCCTTCCGAAAGTGTGGTCCCAGAATTGGACATAATTCTCCAGCTGGGAACAAACTATTGTTTTATAAAGGTTTAGCATCACTTCCTGACTTTTACACTCGATACATGTTTATAAAGCTCAGGATCCCATCGGCTTTACTAACCCATCAGTAAAGAGACAAATTCTACCAGAACCATTGACCAGTTCCCTTAGACATGAATCCAAGAGTCATTCAAAGGCTGGCAGGAGGGTTTAGGGGAGTCCAGAGAGAACCCCGACCTGGTCATATTTTTTCAAACAGAAATCCATCAGTGCATTGGCACCAATGACCTGGAAGGAAGCTTCCTCCAGTTGGAACATTTGCAGCTGTAAATCAATGGATACAGAGTTCAAATTCATCACCACACCATCCTAGTGACTGCACACTGGAGATCTGCCTCTGAATTCTGTGCAGACATCTAGCGAGCTATTCAGCTGTGTGATCCATCCCACCTTTCTCTCAGTACTTCTCCACCTTGGCCTCGGCCTCGCCCTGTCATTCGCTGTGTCTTTCCCTCTGTCAACACCTCTTTGTCCTTTTCTCCCTTCCTGTCATAAGAACATAAGAAATAGGAACAGGACTAGGCCATACGGCCCCTCAAGCTTGCTCTGTCATCACCGCTAAGACAAGTATATCCTTCCTTCAGTACTGAGACCAGAACTGTACACAGTACTCCAGGTGTGGGCTCACCAAACCCTATACCATTGCAGCAAGACTTCCTCACTCCGGTACTCTAACCACCTTGCATTAAAGTCCAAAACTCCATTTACCATGCTAATTGATGCCTGTACCTGCAGGTTAACTTTCTGTGATTTGTGTACAAGTATAACCAAATCCCTCTGAGTACCAACATTTAATAGTTTCTCACCATTTGAAAATATGTACTGTGTTTCTATTCTTGCTTCTCCACATGATATTCCAGCTGCCACTTTCATGTCCACTCAAAACCCGTCCATTTTCCTTTGCAGCCTTTTTGTGTCCTCCTCACAACTTACTGCCCCACCTAACGTTGCATCTCTTTGTTTCACCCCTTTCTCTCTCCGTCACTCCAATGCACAAATTAAGAGAGAATTTGACCATGTCTCTGTTTATATTATATTCGATCGCGGCGCTGGTATAAAAATAGTTAAAAAGTGTTTTAAAGTGAGTGAGGTGTCTGTGGGATCCCCCTCCATTTTATACATACAGGTGAAACGCCTTCCATTTTATATGTAGAGGGGGAGCTCCTTCCAATTGTTATATAGAAAGGATCTCCCTCCATTTTATACATAGAAGGATATCTCCCTCCATTTTATACATCGAGGGGTAACTCCCTCCATTTTATACGCAGAAAGGGAGGTCCCTCCATTTTATACGTAGAGGTGGAGCTCCCTCCATTTTATACATAGATGGGGAGCTCCCTCTATTTGATATGCAGAGGGGGAGCGCCCTCCATTTTATACGTGGAGGGGAGCTCCCTCATTAATAATAAGTCAATTGTTAGTTTACAATAACTCGATTTTAACAATTAGTAATCTGGTTAGTAGCTTTCAGGGACCTAATAATCTTACACAGATGAGTGATTGATCCTTTTCAGTGCCTGATGGGCTGAGGCAGGGACAGAGGCCGGAGATGTTATGGAGGTGGAAGGAGGTGTCATTTCTGATGGAGACAACATCAGGTCAGAAGTTCATGTCAGGGATGAATGGGGAGCATATTTTATGCAAAATCATATTTAGCCTGATACAACAGCTAGGAATGGTAATGGAATCAATGACAACGGTCTGGAGTTCGTGGTGAAACCAAAGGTGGAGGTTTCGTTCTAAACTAAGTTTAATTGGAGGAAATTGCATCTCATAGGAAACAGACTTTTACAGTCTGATAACACAGAGGAAGTGGAGGGTCAGGAGAGATGACGGAGAGCTGCAGTTGGGTGTTGTCAGCGGACATGTGGAAGCTCACTGCATATCTGTAGATTATGTCACCAGCAGGCAGTCTGTGGATGTGGTAGCGGAGGGAACAAGAATACAAATTTCCGGGATTCCAGAGGGAATAGTGCTGGTGTGGGAAGAGAGGCCTTTGCTGGAGATGCTCTGGTTACAATCCGATCAGTAATATTGGAAACTGGCGGGGCAGTCCCATTGAAAGATAAGGAGTGGTGAGGACATGGAAGAATTTTAACCCAATGATAAGAATTATAAATGTTAAATACTTAGAGGACTGGGATCCAATGCAGGTCAGTTAGGCTGAAGATGTTGGGTGAGATGGACTTGGCTAGGGTTGGTCATGGAAACAGGGATTTGGAGCAGTTGATAGTGAGGGAAAGTGAACTTTGGGTGTCTGGTCAGCAGTGAACTGGAGGAAAGGAGTCAGGAGTTGGTACAGTTCTAATTTTACTGGAACCATTAACCACTATAGAATAAACAGGGAAATATCTGCAGTGAAATAGCGGGTAGACGTTTGTCTTTTATTCTATCATGTGATGTGAGCTCCGCTGACAAGGTCAGCATTTGTTGCCCTTGACAACTTGCTGGGCCGTTTCAGAGAGCAGTTAAGAGTCAGCCACATTGCTCTGGGTCTGTAACCACATGCAGGCCAGACCGGGTAAGTATGGCTGATTTCCATCACAAAGTAATTACCGAGCCAAATGGGTTTTCACAGCAATCGATGATAGTCTCATGGCTCCATGACAGAGACTAGCTTTCAATTGCGGACCTTTGTTCATTAATTGAATTTAAGTTCCAGCAGCTGTCATGCTGGTATTTGAACCCCTGTCACCAGGCCATTGTGTTGGACCTCTGGATTACTATCCCAGTAATATTATCGCTACGCAACTGCCTCCCCAATGGACGTGTACAGTATCTGCCCCCAATATCAATATCTAGCCTGTAACTCTGAGCGTGGTATCGAATCAGAGACTTAAAGTTCACGTTTTAACTGGGAAAAGGCAGTAACAGAGTGAAACGGGATTGTTTTTGTCCCTGAATCCAGTGTCCACTGTAGACAGTTCAGTTACATTTACAATAGAAATGCCAGGAGTGAACGAGGTCAATACAACAATAGGGAAAATGTAAATGATGCCACTCATAATTGTCGCATGCGTTCAGTATGAGGACAGATTTCAGGTTTATTCCCGAGAGAGGACTTACTGAGAAAATGTCATTGACATTGGAATGGTTGTGTTTTATCCACCACATTATTTACCAGTGTCAAAGCTGCTGATGTAATGTGTTTGTTCAGGTGAGTGTAACTAATAGCAATGATCAGGGGTATAACCGTGTCAGTGGAGACTTATCCCCTGTATAAATCAGGACCCACTAGAATGGATCAGCTCAGAGTGTCTGCTGGAGCTGTGGATTCCAGGCTAACAGAACTCAGCTTCTCTCAGAAATGGGATATCCAGTAATGTATCAGATAGAACGCATTTATTATCCTGTACTTGCAGCAATTGGAGTTCCTGGTAAGTCTGTATCTCAGCTGTTAATGGTGTAAATCGATATTAGTTGCACTGCTGTGCTCGGTATTATTTCTCACTGTGTGTTTTACACAACCGCCTGTACTTGTCCAGCAGGTTACTGATGGAATCTTCTCATTGTCTTCTCTTTCAGTCTGACTGGAGCTGTATGATGTCTTTAATGACATTGGTTTAACTAACCCTGGCATTGTTGCTGCATTATTCTGTGAATTGAATGCCGTTGAATGTGATGTCTTTGTTAGGATCAAGAAGCAGACCATCAGGAGATTTTAACAGTTTCATGATGTGGATCTAACCAGTCCTGGAATTTTTTTGGGATGTGTTTTGCGATGCTTGATAATGAGATATCTCACGGTCTCAGTGTTACAATGTCCTCCATCCCTATTAATATGGAGCAATGTAACAGAGATTTCAATATATTTATTGGTTATCACTGTTATAAAATATTATTTCATTCTGTGTGTGTCTGACGCTGCTTCAGAAGTCTGGTTACCGAACTGAGTTTGCTGCTGACTCTTTCACATCTCCTTCTCTGCTTCACTGCGGACCCTTCACTGTCACTGGACTACATTGTAAAACTGAAAGTATTGATGTGATCTTTTATTGTTTTACACTCTATCAGTTGGAATCCAGAGTCTTTCCATTTATCTGTAGATTATCAGCTGCAGCGCTGATGTCGGTGTTTTATTAATTAAACAATCCCACATTCTAACAGTGTACTTTATAATTCCAGGAGAAGGAATTTCAATGATTGTGAGGTTTGTCTGGAAGAAACTTTCGATCCTGTTTATTCCATGTATTGTTGATGAAGTGAAGAGTGTGGGTGAACAGGTGGAGATTTGTGTTCTATGTAGACACATTAAATTATTCACAGAGATTTCACCATTCAACAAACCAACTCTGAGAATAGAATCATTGAACATGGGGCTGGTGAACAGGCGCAGAATGTGAGGAATAAATCGCATGTGAAAAGTGGCATTAAGTAACAGTTTGCAGAGTGTGAGGAGTCAAGACGGCTCACAGTCGCTTTCAGCTTTGATCGATTTGTGGCCATTTGTTGTGAGAAGCTAAAAACAAAATATTGCACCAAGAAAACAGCGGCTGTGGTTGTAGGAACAGTGAGTGCTCTGGGCTGTTTAGAGTCTCTCACCTGGTACTTTATCTATAAACCAAAGTACATTATTGATAATGTTCCCATGGGTTGTACCATTAAGCCCAGCTTCATTACTTCCCCCCTATGGGCCGCATTTGAATTGTTTCACTACATTTTAACTCCTTGAGTCCCGGTCTTTCTGATTTTTCTGCTCAATGTTCTGACGGTCAGACGTATTTTATTCTCCAGTAAAGTCCGCAAGGGATTCCGGGGCCACAGTAATGGAGAGAATCACAAAGACCCAGAGATGGATAATCGGAGAAAATCAATTATTTTACTCATCAGTATATCCGGCAGTTTTATACTGTTGTGGGTGAGCCGGATTGTGTATATCACTTATAGGCGAATGACACATATTCGGTATTTTTACTCCGACACTGACCCTGTCTTTATAACAGATCACACATCAAAGATGCTGCAGCTTCTCAGTTCCTGCACCAACACATGTATTTATGCTGTGACCCAGACTAAATTCCGACAGGAGCTGAAGAAGGCGGTGAAATACCCTCTCAATCTCATTGTTAAATTCGTGAAATCAGAGAAAGAACTGAAGGGTGTCAAACACTGGAACTAAATCACATTTCCACTGCAACGAGCCCGGAATTGAACTTAAATCTAATTCTGAGACTATATTTTATTGCTAATCAGACCTATTCTCCTGGGACCTGCTCTGCAGATGATTCATTAATTGTTTATCAAAAAGACAACCTGAAAAGCTCAGCTGGACTTGAACGAAGACCACTTGGACCCACAGTAAAACGGAGAAAGCAGCCAATCACAGTGATTAAGAAATGGAGAGAGAGGTCATCAACTGCAGCGAGACAGTGACACCAGCAGATGAGGATGGAGAGACAGGGCAGTGTATGCAGTGATACAGGGACACCAGCAGGTGGAGCTGGTGAGCTGGGACAGTAACTGCAGTGAGGCAGGAACCCCAGCAGATGGGGATGGTGAGCGGGTGGCAGTTGATGTAGTGACACAGGGACACGAGGAGATGGAGATGGTGAAAGGGGGCAGCAACTGCAGTGAGACAGGGTCGGAAACAGATGGAGATGGTGAGAGGGGGCAGTAGCTGCAGTGAGACAGGGTCACCAGCAGATGGAGATGGTGAGGGGCGACAGTAACTGCAATGTGACAGGGACACCAGTAGATGGAGATGGTGAGAGGGGCAGTAACTGCAGAGAAACAGGGCCACCAGCAGATGGAGATTTTGAGAGGGGTAGAAACAGCAGTCAGACAAAGATACGAGCAGATGGAGATGGTGAGAGGGGGCAAGTAGCTGCAGCGAGATAGGAGCACCACCAGATGGAGATGGTGAGGGGGGACAGAAGCTGCAGTGAGGCAGAAGCACCAGCAGATGGAGATGGCAAAGGGGGACATTAACTGCAGTGAGACAGAGACACCAGCAGATGGAGATGGTGAGGGGGGACAGTAACTGCCGTGAGAAAAGGACACCAGCAGTTGGAGATGGTGAGAGGAGGACAGTAACTGCAGTGAGGCAGGGACACCAGTAGATGGAGATGGTGCGAGGGAGGCAGTTTCTGTAGTGACACAGGGCCACCAGGAGATGGAGATGTTGAGACGGGGCAGTAACTGCAGTGAGACAGGCTCACCAGCAGATGGAGATGGTGAGAGGGGACTGTAACTGCAGTGAGACAGGGATACCAGCTGATGGAGATGGTAAGAGGGGTAGGAACAGCAGTCAGTCAAAGATACGAGCAGATGGAGATGGTAAGAGGGGGCAAAGTAGCTGCACTGAGATAGGAGCACCAGGAAATGGAGATAGTGAGGGGGACGGAATCTGCAGTGAGGCAGGAGCACCAGCAGATGGAGATGGTAAAGGGGGACATTAACAGCAGTGAGACAGAGACACCAGCAGTTGGAGATGGTTAGGGGGTTCAGTAACTGCAGTGAGAAAAGGACACCAGCAGATGGAGATGTTTAGGGGGGTCAGTAACTGCACTGAGACAGGGACACAAGCAGATGGAGATCGTGAGAGGGAGGCAGTTTATGTAGTGACACAGGGTCACCAGTAGATGGAGATGGTGACAGAGGGCAATAACTGCATTGAGACAGGGTCATTAGCAGATGGAGATGGTGAGAGGGAGCAGTAACTGTAGTGCGACAGAGATACCAGCAGATGGAGCTGGTGAGAGGGGCACAGTAACTGTTTGGAGACAGAGACACCAGCAGGTGGAGACGTTGAGAGGGGACGAGTAACTTCATTGAGACAGGGACACCAGCAGATGGAGATGGTGAGAGGGAGACAGTAACTGCAGGGAAACTGCGACACCAGCAGATGGAGATGGTGAATGGGACGGTAACTGCAATGAGACAGGGACACCACCAGTTCCACATTGTGAGGGGGAGCAGTAACTGCAGTCAGATCAGGACACCAGCAGATGGAGATGGTGAGAGCCGGACAGTAACTGCTGTGAGACAGGGATGCCAGCAAATGGAGATGGTGAGCGGGTGACAGTAACCAAAGGGAAACAGGGACAACTGCAGTTGGAGATGGTGAGAGGGTGACATTATTGAAGGGAAACAGGGACAACAGCAGATGGAGATGGTGAAAAGGGGACAGTAACTGCAGTGAGACAGGGACACGAGCAGATGGAGATGGTGAGAGTGGGGCAGTAACTGCAGTGAGATAGGCACACCAGCATATGGAGATGGTGAGAGCAGGACAGTAACTGTAGTGAGGCAGGGATGCCAGCAGATTGAGATGGTGAGAGAGGAACAGCAACTGCAGGGGAATAGGGACAACAGCAGATGGAGATGGTGAGAGGGACAGTAACTGCAGTGAGACAGGGACACCAGCAGATGGAGATGGTGAGAGGGGGACAGTAACTGCAGTGAGACAGGGACACCAGCAGATGGAGATGGTGAGAGGGCTTGTGTGATTCTGTGAGATAGCGAACGTTTGTCGCCTATTGTTAAATAAATGTATTCCATGCTTCAATTTCTGATGCATTAATATTTGTTTTAATGGATCAGACAGTTATTTTCTTTAGGTGTTGTGTTATTTCTTAGTTTCATGGTTAGTTTTATCAATGCAGGAAAATCACACCACACGTCTGTCCCTGATAATCACAGTGCATGTCCCCTTTCCACTTCCTATGTGTCGCTGCCATATGTGTGGCTTGTTTAGTGTTCAGAACAGGGTTTGTTCCAACCGTCCTTATTCCGAGGAGTCTCCCTTTTCTCCCTTACAGGAAATTCTGAAGTTTCCCAGGAAACCTGACTTACAGTTTTTTGCTCAATACCACCACAATGTTGGATTTGTCTGACTGATATTTCCACGAATACATTTCAACTGTACTCCAAATCCTTCATCCACAACTACAAATCATTACTTTCCTGCTTGTCATTAAAATGTAATTAGCCTTTTCATTCACCCGCTAGTATTATTAATGCTGTTACACAGCTTGGCGTGTTCCCTGAGCCGCAGTTTTACACTGGCATGTGTATGTATTGTTATTGTGGGTCATAAATTCAGAACAACACAACTTAGTCGCGTTTTGTGATGATTTGTAAGCCACAGTGCTTCTTTTCCAGCTCCCTGTTGATCTAACTGATTCTAACGTGTAAAAGGCAGCATCTCTGGTACTGGTACAAGTGTATTCAAAGCAGACCCTCTGTTCATGTTCAACTGCGTAGCCTTATCATGTTAATGTCAGTTTGCCTGATGTAAAGTGACCCTACAGTTTTGTATCTGCGGGCCTCATAATTGTTAGGGTACAATTTTGCCAGAGTTTATTCCAAGAAATATTATTCCCAATCAGTAGTATAACGTGCAACATCTTCATCACTCGTTATCATGCAGACATAAGACTAAATGTAACACTTATTCTCAATTCAACACCAGTCCCCTTCTATTTAGATAGTTTACACCGAGTGCTATGATACCACAAGTACTGCATTTTCTTTCATCGTCTCTGGATGGCCAATGTCATGTTGGTTCCTCCCAAGTTATATATGATGTCCGACAAATCTTCCCTATCAGCCATCCAGACAAGCCCCATACGAAACATTATTATTAGCATCACTTCATTACCAATTGTTTAGTGCCCATCACCCCTTCCCACTCCCTCCATGAAATCACACAGCTTACTTGTTAGGGCCTCTGCTCAGGGATAGGAGCTAACAACCCCACTGCCTTGTGGGCGTCTCGAGAGAGACCAAGGCTAAGGGAGTAAACCCTAACAGAAAATCAAGAGTGGAACCCCACAAGTGGTCATGTGTCACCTTTGCATGTTTCCGGCAGTTTCTGCAGCCATACCGGTGCCACACGTCGTGCTCTGCACTCCTTTGGACCCCACCAGGAAGGGGGTTTTGACGCTTGGGAAACTCACAACCTCCATACATTCGCCCAGACATGCGCCATGGAGAGGTCACTCTATAGTGGCCTCACAGCGACCAAAACAACACAGAAGGCAGCAGTTACGGGTTTTTGGTCCAGCTCAATTGGCATAGAGATTGGGCGCCACGGGTTGCCTTTGAGGGTGGGAGAGTTCATCGCATCTCACTGGACAGCTACCGCCCGCCTCAAACCGGGCAACCCCAGGTCAGTACGGCTCTGTCCCTCCACAGTCCACCTGCTTCAATGGGTGCTTGGAGATCAAGGTCATTGCCCGACAAGAAGACTGTAACACCGCACCAAACAGCACGATAAAAAAGGAAAGAAGGTACCAGCCCTTCGTTTTGCAAGCTGGAACGTCAGAACTATGTGTCCTGGCCTGTCGGAAGACCTTACACAAATCAACGATTCTCGGAAGACCGCCATCATTAACAACGAGCTCAGGAGACTCAATGTGGACATTGCAGCACTTCAGGAGACACGTCTCCCTGGGAGCGGATCTCTAAGAGAGCAAGACTACACCTTCTTCTGGCAGTGTAGGGATCCTGAAGAATCAAGACAGCATGGAGTGGGCTTCGCCATTAGAAACTCTTTGCTCAGCATGACAGAGCCAACTTCAAATGGCTCGGAACGGTTGTGGAGGGAGTGAATGTTTGTGGATGGGGTGGCAATCAAGCAGGCTGTTTTGAACTGGATGGTGTCGAGCTTCTTGAGTGTTGTTGGAGCTGCACCCATTCAGGCAAGTGGAGAGTATTCCATCACACTCCTGACTTGTGCCTTGAATATGGTTGGCATGCTTTCGGGAGATGAGTTACTCGCCGCAGGATTCCTTGCCTCTGACCTGCTCTTGTAGCCACGGTATTTATATGGCTACTCTATTTCAGTTTCTGGTCAATGGTAGCCGCAAGGATGTTGATAGTGGGGGATTCAGTGATGGTAATGCCAATGAATAACAAGGGGAGATGGTTAGATTATTTCTTGTTGGAGATGGTCATTGCCTGGCACTTGTGTGGTGCGAATGTTACTTGCCACTTATCAGCCTAAGCCTGGATATTGTCCAGGTCTTTCTGCATTGTTGGTCCCAGGAATCTACCCTGAGGAACCTCTGCGGTGATCTTCTGGAGCTCAGATGATTGACCTCCAACAACCACAACCATATTCCTTTGGATTCTGTATGACTCCAACCAGTGGAGATTTTCCCCCCTGATTCCCATTGACCTCATTTTTGCTAAGGCTCCTTGACGCTCCACTCGGTCAAATGCTGCCTTGATGTCAAGGGCAGTCACTTTCACCTCAACTCTTCAGTTCAGCTCTTTTGTCCACGTTTGGACCAAGGCTGTAATGAGGTCAGGAGCTGAGTGGCCCTGGCAGAACCCAAACCGAGCGTCTCTGGGCAGGTTATTGTTAAGCAATTGCTGTTTGATGGTACTGTTGATGACACCTTTCACCACTTTACCGATGATTGAGAGTTGACTGATGGGGCGGTAATTGGCTGAGTTGGATTTGTCCTGATTTTTGTGCACAGAACCTACCTATACAATGTTCCAAATTACCGGGTTGATGCCAGTGTTGTAGCTGTACTGGAACAGCTTGGCTCGGTGTGCAGCAAGTTCTGGAGCACAGGTCTTCAGTACTATTGCCAGAATATTGTCAGGGTCCATAGCCTTTGCAGTATCCAGTGTCTTCAGTTGTTTCTTGATATCACACGGAGTGAACTGAATTGTCTGAAGTCTGGCATCTGTGATGCTGGGTACTTCAGGAGGAGACCGAGATGGATCATCAACTCGGAACTTCTGGCTGAAGATTGTTGCTAATGCTTCAGCCTTATCTTTTGCACTGATGTGCTGGGCTCCCCCATCATTGAGGATGGGGATATTTGTGGAGCCACCTCCTCCTGTTAGTTGTTTAGTTGTCCGCCACCATTCACGGCTGGATGTGGCAGGACTGCAGAGCTTCGATCTGATCCGTTGGTTATAGGATTTCTTAGATCTGTCTATTGCATGCTGCTTACGCAGTCTGGCATGCAAGTAGAGTTCTGTTGCAGCTTCATCAGGCTGACACCTCATTTTGAGGTATGCCTGGTGCTGCTACTGGCATTCCCTCCTGCACTCTTCATTGAACCAGGGTTGGTCTCCTGACTTGATGGTAACAGTAGAGTGCGGGATATGCTGGTCAATTAGGTTATAGATTGTGGTTGAGTGCAATTCTGCTGCTGATGATGGCGCACAGCGCCTCCTGGATGCCCAGTTTTGCATGCGAGATTTGTTTGAAATCTATCCCATTCAGCACGGTGATAGTGCCACACAACATGATGGACAGTATCCTCAATGTGAAGGCGGGGCTTCATCTCCACAAGAACTGTGCAGTGGTCACTCCTAACAATACTGTCATGAACAGATGCATCTGCAGCAGGCAGATTGTTGAGTACATGGGCAAGTTTGTTTTCCCTCTTGTTGGTTTCGTCACCACCTGCCGCAGACCCAGTCTAGCAGCTATGTCCTTTAGGATTCTCCCAGCTCGGTCAGTAGTGGTGCTACCGAGCCACTCTTGGTGATGGACATTGAAGACCCCCACCCAGAGTACATTCTCGGCCCTTGCCACACTCAGTGTTTCCTCCAAGTGTTGTTCATCAGCTAAGAGAACGTGGTAGATGGTAACCATGAGGAAGTTTCCTTTCCCATGTTTGACCTGATGCCATGAGACTCATGGGGTCCAGAGTCGATATTGAGGACTCCGAGGAGAACTCCCTCCCGACTGTACACCACTGTGCCGCCGCCTCTGCTGCGTCTGTCCTGCCAGTGGGATAGGACCACCCGGGGATAGTGATTGCAGTGTCTGGGACATTGTCTGTAAGGTATGATTCCATGAGTATGACTATGTCAGGCTGTTGTTTGACTACTCTGTGGGACAGCTCTCCCAACTTTGGCACAAGCCCCCAGATGTTAGTAAGGAGAACTCTGCTGGGTCGACAGGGCTAGGTTTGCCATTGTCATTTCCGGAACCTAAGTCGAAGCCAGGTGGTCCGTCCAGATTCATTCCTTATTTATTGACTACGTAGTGGTTAGATATAACTGAGTGGCTTGCTCGGCCATTTCAGAGGACATGTAAAAATCGACCACATTGCTATGGATTTGGAGTCATCTGTTGGCCAGACCAGCTAAGGGCAGCAGATTTCCTTCCTGGAAGGGCCTTAATGAATCAGATCTGTTTTTATGGTTGACAATGATTTCATGACCATCATTTCAATTCCAAATTTTTTTATTAATTGAATTCAAATTCCACCTTCTGTTGTGGTGGGATTCGAACCCATGGCCCCAAAGCAATACCCTGACTCACTCGTTCAGTGATGATACCAGCCACCGCCAGCCGTAAAGCATTCCACAATGCAAGGCTGACAAATTTAACACACGTCTCCTTTTTGAGTCACGCTGCTCTGTTCGGATTCTCTGAGGGATTACTGATGCTTACCCTGCACATGAGCAGTCGTCCTAATCCCGTGTACCTGTCCTGCTTCCAAACCCGGCATCCACTTACAAGAAGGCAATTCACACAGGAGCGTCTCAGTGACTGAGGCAGGTGAGTCTTGAGTCTGAGTCGGCACAGTGTGTAACCCGGCTTAATCCGATACACCAGGGACAGTTTAAATGGAGCTTTACTCTGTACATAACTGGTGTTGTACCTTCTCTGAGAGTATTCGATGGGACAGGGTAGACATGGAGAAGTTACTTCAATTGCAAATTCAAGTGTTCTTTAAATGTGATGAGGTTTTCTGTCTCTGCCACCCTTTTAGGCTGTGAGTTCCAGTCTCTCAGCAGCCGCTGGCTGAAAAACAAAATAGTCTGGGACAGGGTAGATGTGGAGAAATAATTCCTTGAAGGACGTATCGAACCAGAGCACTATATCTCTCTCTGCCACTGCCTCTTCTCTCTCTGTCTCTCTCTCTCTATATCTATCTATCGCTCCCCCTCTCTGTCTGACTCTCCCCCTCTCTCCCTCCATCTGTCCCCCTCTCTCTCACTGTTTGCATCTCCTTCTGTCTCTCCCTCTCTCCCTATCTGCCCCCTCTCTCTGTGTCTTTCTCTGTCTCTCTCTCTCTCTCTATGTCTCTCCCTCTTACTCCGTCTGTCTGTATTTCGCTTTCTCCACCTCTGGCGATGGCTTTGTCTGTCTCCCTCTCACAGCATCTCTCCCTCTCTCTTTTCGTCTCTCTCTCCCTTCCTCTGTCCTTGGACAGCAATGTTTTCAGCCATTTCATGGTTATTTTCGAACCTGTAACTCTTGCCCTTGCTGGGAATGTCACTGCAGTTTGAAAATATCAAAAGCAGATCCAATACTCACCCCTAAAGCACTCACACTAAAGCCCCAAATACTGGACTGAACATGGCATGGGGATTATAACTGAGGTTCTTCCCAGGTCTCCTCATACCCTGTCTCCCTTTTCCCCTGGTTGTAAAGTGTATCAGTTTTTAATTTTTTTCAACGACATTATATGTAAAGTAAATATAAATAAGTGGCTCAACATCAATTGCCATATGAGGAATAGAGTTCTAAACCGATACCACACTTGGTGTGTTGATTTTTTTTCAATTCCGCTCCTGAAAGGTTTTTAGACTAGGTTTAGATTTATAAAATTAGTCCCCAAGTTATAGACTCCACAGCCAATGCGAATAGTTACTCTCTGCGTACCCGATCAGTTTCCCTTAGTATCTTGAAAACTTTAATCAAATCACCCCTTAACCTTCTAAATTCTAGGGATCAGAGTAAAGTTTCAGCGACACTGACCCACTAAACACTCCCAAGCCAAGAACAGTGTGGGGTTAGACACAGAGTCAATTTCCGTCTTCACTGTAGTATTAAACACTCCGAGGGAAGAGGCAGCATGGGGTGAGGTACAGGGTAAAGACAGGGCCTATTGCATTATAAACTGATAATGGGTCTTGTGCAGTACAGACTGAGACTGGGTGAAATGTGGCATAAGCAGAGACCTGGCCGAGTGTGACAAACTGAGAAGTTGCCTAGTGCAGTAATAATGGAGGCAGTTTCTGGTGTATTATGAACAGAGGCAGGATCTAGTGCAGTAATAACTAAAATAGATTATTGGTCTTAAATAGATTAAGACAATGGGGCTACTTGAATGGGGGATGAAGGGATGGAGAGTAATGTATCCAGTTAGCTGATAACACAAATTGAGGTGATACAGTAAGCTGTGAGGAGGACACAGAGAGTGTATGGAGTATGGAGTGTGGAGTGTGGACAGGTTCAGTGAGCGGGCAAGAAAGCGGCTGATGGAATATACTGTAGAGAAAAGTCAGGTATTCACTTAGGCTGAAAGAAAAAGGTCATTGACATTGAAATGATTGTGTTTTATCCACCACATTATTTACATCAGAGTCAAAGCTGTTGATGTAATGTGTTTGTTCAGGTGAGTTTAACGAATGACAATGATCAGGGGTATAACCGTGTCAGTGGAGACATATCCCCTGCATAAATCAGCACCCATTGGAATGGATCAGCTCAGAGTGCCTGCTGGAGCTGTTAGATCCAGGCTAACAGAAGTCTTTATTTTTCACAGAAATGGGATATCCAGTAATGATTCAGATCATATCCATTTATTATCCTGTACTTGCAGCAATTGGAGTTCCGGGTAAGCCAGTATCTCAGCTGTTAATGGTGTAAATCTATGTTACCTGTGCTGCTGTATTCGGTATTATTTCTCACTGCGTGTTTTACACAGCCAGTTGTTTCTTTCCCAGCAATATACTGATGGAATCTCCTCATTGTCCACTCTTTCAGTCTTGCAGGAGCTTCATTATGTCTTTGATAATATTGGTTTTAGTAACCTTGGCATTGTTACTGGATTATTCTGTGTACCGAATGTATTTGAATCAAGCGTCTCGGTTAGGATCAGGAATCAGACCATCAGGAGCTTTTCATAGTTTTATGATATGGAACTAACCGATCCTGGAATATGTCTATGATTTTTTTTCATTGATTGATAATGAGAGATCTCATGGTAACAATACTACAAGGGGTCAGCATAATGTCCTCCCTCCCTAATAACATGTTCAGTTTAACTGGGATTTCAATGAATTTATTGGTTATCACTGTTGTGAAATATTATTTCATTCTGTGTGTGTCTGATGCTGCTTCAGAGGTCTGGTTACTGAACCGAGTTTGCTGCTGACTCTTTCACATCTCCTTCTCTGCTTCACTGTGGAACCTTCACTGTCACTGGAATACATTGTAAAACAGAAAGTACTGATGTGATGTTTTATTGGTTTACACTCTATCAGCTTCAATCCATTTATCTGTAGATTATCAGCTGCAGCGCTGATGTTGCTGTTTTATGAATTAAACAAACCACATTGGAAGACTTAATTTATAATTCAAGGGAAGGAATTTCAATGGTTGTGAGGTTTGTCTGGAAGAAGCTTTCGATCCTATCTGCAGACACATTAAATTATTCACAGAGGTTTCACCATTGAACAAACCGACTCTGAGAATAGAATCATTGAACACGGGGCTGAAGAACAGAACACAGGCACAGAATATTAGGAATATATCGTATGTGAAAAGCAGCAATGGGGAAGAGTTGCAGGGTGTGAGTACTTCAGAGAGATAGGGAGGGCAACTGAGAGAAGGAAGGAGAAAAGGAGGAGGGAGCACGAAATCGATGGAAAGAGATAGTTAGAAGGAAAGAGAAAGAAGCAGAGGTGTGAATATTTCACGAACATAAAGTGCTGGAATATCCAGAACAATTAGTGAGAGTTGAAGTTGTCAGTTGTCAGATTGCGTTAATTTTACTGTTAGACTTGATCCTCTGTGTTTATTTCTCTCTGGTCCTCATTTTGTTTTGTAGAAAGTTCATATTCCTTACTCAATGACTGAATAAACAGAATAAAATCAGTTCTTCACTGATGTTAATTCATTATTTAAACACTGCACGTTAATATTTCTGTGACTGCTGAATTCAATAAAGAGCGAGGCCGGTATCAGAAATATATTAAAAATCATATTTAATCGAATGCACAAACGAAAACTGTATGGCATAACCAATGAACTGTTCCCCAACACTAATAACAACAGGTATTATTGTTTGAATGTACTCATTGAGTTGTGTTACTGGGATCTGTAGATTAGATTTCCTCTTACACTCTGCTGCAGTCTTTCCCTGTGAATCTCAGCCTCTTCTCTCACTCGACTGAATTCTCTGTCTCCTCATCCATCATTTCAGTTTATCCACGTTCACAAACCATCTGCTCCTGTCTCCCCTCCAGCTCCAACATGTCCTTTTCCTTCTCTCTCTCCCAATATCACTCACATGCTTCACGTCCGGCTGCCTCTTCCAAATAATTCCAACCCTCAAACACACCGCAGCAGCTCTCAGACTTTTTCCATTTTGTACCAGCCCCTGTCGGCTCTCTGAACCCACAGCAACAAACCATCTGCATCTTCCTCGATCCTCAAACCTTCCCGACCAATAGTCTGGAGAAAAATCCCCATTTAACCCATTGGATTCCATCTCTGTAAAACACTTTCTCACTTCCCCACCGGTACTGCATCCTCGCTCAGTACATCCAGTATTTCCGATGCTGACTTTATTCATTTTTGTGTCACTTTCCCAATTCATTATGAATAATACTGTTTCAAACATTTCACTGTGGCAAAGCACTGCCCAGATCAGTGAATCAGTTTTCACTGTTCGATGCAGAAACAGAGCTGGAAATTTCAGCCCAGATCCTGTCAAACTGCTCCTTTGTCTCCAGGTCTGATCAGTAATTGCTCTGCTTCCTTTTCTCTCTCTTCCAGTTAACTTAATGGCGATTGTGATCCTGTCCCGAGGAAAGTGCTGTCTCTCCAAATGTATCACTGTCTACCTGGTGGGAATGGCAGTGTCTGATCTCCTGGTCGTTATCACTAGTCCCATATTGTTGTGGATTGTTTTAATTTATTTCCCAGATTCATTCCTGAGAATTACTCCCGTGTGTTGCCTCATTGTCTTTCTGTTTTCTGCAGCCACAAATGTTTCTGTCTGGCTCACAGTCACTTTCACCTTTGATCGATTTGTGGCAATTTGTTGTGAGAAACTGAAAACAAAATATTGCACCGAGAAAACGGCGGCTGTGGTTGCAGGAACAGTGAGTGTGCTGGGCTGTTTAGAGTCTGTCCACATTTACTTTCTATTTATACCAAAATATATTATTGACAATGTTCCCATGGGTTGTGCCTTTAAACCCAGCTTCTTTACTTCCCCCATATGGGCCGCATTTGAATTGTTTGACCTCATTTTAACACCTTGTGTCCCGGCTTTCCTGATTTTTCTGCTCAATGTTCTGACGGTCAGACGTATTTTATTTGCCAGTAAAGCCCGCAGGGGATTCCGGGGCCACAGTAATGGAGAGAATCACAAGGACCCAGAGATGCAGAATCGGAAAAAATGAATTATCTTACTCTTCAGTATATCCAGCACTTTTGTACTGTTATGGGTGACCCGGGTTATGTATGTCATTTATAGGCAAATTGCAGATATCCGGTATATTTCCTCTTACACTGCCTCTCACTTTATCGCAGATAATACATCACTAATGCTGCAGATTCTCAGTTCCTGTACCAACACGTGTATTTACGCTGTGACCCAGACTAAATTCAGAGAGGAGCTGAAGAACGGGGTGAAATACCCTCTCAATCTCATTGTTAAATTAGTGAAATCATCGAAAGAGCTGAAGGGTTTCAAACACTGGAACTAAATCAAATTTCATCTCCCATTCCCTATAGTCCCATTCAGGACAGAAGGTACATTTTATATTCACAGCACTGAGCCCTGAAATGATTTTAAAACTGATTCCTAGATTATATTTTATTGATAATCTGACCTATTGAGGTGGCATGAGCATTGCCCCCCCTCACCATCTCCATCTGCTGGTGTCTCTGTCTCACTGCAGTTACTGCACACCTCACCACCTCCATCTGCTGGTGTCTCTGTCTCACTGGAGTTACTGTCCCCTCTAATAATCTCCATCTGCTGGGGTCACTCTCTAATTGCAGTTACAGCCCACTCTCACCATCCCCGTCTGCAAGTGTCCCTGTCTCATGGCAGTTTCTGTCTCCTTCTCACCATCTCCATCTGCTGATGTCCCCGTGTCACTGCAGTTACTGTCACCTCTCACCATCGCCATTTGCTGGCATCCCTACATGACTGCAGTTACTGTCCCCCTCTCACAAGCTCCATCTCCTGGTGTCCCTCTCTCACTGCAGTTACTGTCAAAGGAACATCGGAAGATCGGAACAGGAGTAGGCCATTCAGCCCTTCAAGACTGTCTCGCCATTCAATGAAGGCATGGCTGATCCGCGGACTGACTCCATAAACCTGCCTTTGGCTCATATCCCTTTATGTCTTTGCTTCACAAAAATCTATCTATCTCAGATTTAAAATTAACAACTGTTCTAGATTCAGTTGCTGTTTGTGGGAGAGAGTTCCAAACCTCTACCATCCTTTGCATGAAGAAATGCTTCCTAACATCTCTCCTGAATGGTCTGGTCCTAATTTGTAGACGACGTCCCCTAGTTTTAGAATCTCCAACCAGTTGAAATAGTTTATCTTTATCTAGCCTGTCTTTTCCTGTTAATATCCTGAAGACATCGATCAGATCACCCCTTAACCTTCCAAATTCTCGAGAACACAGGCATAATTTGTGTAATCTCTCCTCTTAACTGAGCGCCTTAGTCCAGGTATCATTCTTGTAAACTTACCTTGCACTACCTCCAAGGTCAATATATCCTTCCGAAGGTGTGGTGCCCAGAACTGCTCACAGTACTCCAAGTGGGGTCTAACCAGGGTTTTGTACAGCTGCAGCATAACTTCTGTGTCTTTATACTCCAATCCTCTAGATATAAAGGCTAGCATTCCATTAACCTTTTAGATTATGTTCTGCACTTGCTAGTGGCATTTTAAAGATCTATGCACCTGAACCCCCCAATTCTCTTTGGACATCCACTGAACTTAACCTCTTCTCATTTAGAAAGTAACCTGTTCTATCCTTTTTTGGTCCAAAATGGTTAATCTCACATTTGCCTGCATTGAAATCCATCTGCCACAGTTTTGCCCACTTACTGGTCCGTCAATATCTCTTGACAGTTTTATGCTATCATCTAGACTGTCTACAATGCCGCCTAACTTTGTTTCATCAGCAAATATTGATATATGACTTACTATGCCATCATCCAAGTCGTTAATGAATGATTCGAATAATTGAGGCCCCAACACAGATCCCTGCGGGACACCACTAGTCACATCCTACCAATGGAAGTACTTACCCATTATCTCCACTCTCTGTTGCCTACCACTCAACCAACTTCCTAATCATGTCAATAATTTGCCCTCAACTCCATAACCTTAGTTAACAGCCTCTTATGTGGGAATTTATCAACTGCCTTCTGAAAGTCCATATAAATAGCATCCATAGACACTTTCCTGTCCACTACCTTAGTTACCTCTTGGAACAATTCAATGAGATTTGTCAGCATGACCTTCCCGTCATGAATCAATGCTGGCTGTCCCTGATTAACTGAATTGTATCTTGATGTTCAGTCACCCTATCCTTGCTTATAGACTCCTGTAACTTGCCTGCCACAGGTGCCGGGCTAACTGGTCTGTAATTTCCTTTGTTCCCCCTTTCACCCTTCTTAAAAAGTGGAGTGACGTGTGCAAGTTTCCAATCCAGAGGGACCACTCCTGAATCTAGGGAACTCTGAAGGACTATGGTTAAGGCATCTCCAATGGGCTCACCTACTTCCTGTCACACTCTCGGATGGAAACTGTCAGGGTCCTGGGGATTTTTCACTCTGTTGTTCTGTTAACTAGTGCACAGTGGCGCAGTGGTTAGCACAAAAGCTTTACAGCTTTAGGAACCCGGGTTCGATTCTGGATACTGCCTGTGTGAAGTTTGCAAGTTCTCTATTGCAGTGTAGGTTTTTGTTGGATGATTCTGTTTCCTCCCACAGCCAAAGACTTGCAGGTTGATAAATAAATTGGCCATTAAAAAAAACCAAAGTAATTCATGACAACGCTACTTCATCGGACACGTCATCAACATGCGCCGCGGTGCGCACATGCGCAGACGGTCTCATGCCCCCTGCGCATGCGCAGCGGTCCGGCTTACCAGGACCGCATTGCGCAGACGACGCGGTACGCGCATGCGCACACATTCTCCTCATCACTGCGCATGCGCTGCGGTAAGACCTGCCATCGCCGTTGTGCGAATGCGCAGTTGACGTCATCGCGTGATTTCGTCTTCCTCGCAGACGCGCCAGTTTGGCCTCTGCGCATGCGTCAAAGCTTCGGTGCGACTTTTTGAAAGTGGAAGGAGGGCAGGTTTCTTCGGGCATTTTCTCGTATTTTATCTGAATTATTTATTCGTTTTGGAGACTTGCTTCATTTTTATTTGACACAGGAGATTGTTCCAAGGTAAGTTGCTCTGCCTTTGTAAGTTGCTCTGAAAACATTTCCATTGTCTGGGCCACCGCATGTTCTCCAGTCCCTGTTGTGAGTTGCTCTGAAAACATTTGCATTGTCTGGGCCACCGCATGTTCTCCAGTCCCTGTTGTGAGTTGCTCTGAAAACATTTCCATTGTCTGGGCCACCGCATGTAGCAGGATGAAGGCACAGTTACTGTGATTTCTGGCGCCAAACAGTACACACTGCAGATCCATGATGGCCAGGCTACCTGCAGCTGCATCTTCTCCATTCAGACTTTGTTGCCTGGCAAACATGCTGTTGTTGTGCAGAGGCATCTGGGTCTGCCTTTGGACAGGCTCGCTTCCAATTGTCGCTGGCATGCATCTCAGACACCAACGATGACAGGCATGGCTGCTGCCATTGTGATTACAGAGGAACAGCCAAGGCCCCTCAGCCACAACGAAAAATACCGCTTGCTTTCAGATCAATTGTACCAGCTACAACAGGCCGTTCTGCAGAGTGGAACGGCAGCATTCATGAGGAGACTGGACTGGCTGCGGCAACAGACTCTCCGCTGGCAGCCAGGACTGGCTGATGAGATGGAGCCATTTACTATGCCCAACAATTGCCCGGAAGCACCTTCGGATGGAGGTGGCCGCGTGCTGGACATCAGTCATGTGTCACAAACACTGGATCCTGAGCGTCTCATCCCCTGGCCTAATGATCTGATGGACCATACATATGCCTGCCTGTTCAAATCTCCACTTCCCCTACCTGCGGTACCCTCTCCTTGCTGCTCAGTTACACAGTCACCTGCTCCTACACCCATCAGGGCAGTGCTCATGGGCACACAGTTACCTGCTCCTACACCCATCAGGGCAGTGCTCATGGGCACACAGTTACCTGCTCCTACACCCGTCAGGGCAGTGCTCATGGACACACAGCCACCTGTTTCCCCATCCGACGTTGAAACAACCATGCAGAGCATTGTGAGACTCCGCAATTGCCAGTTGCTG
This sequence comes from Heterodontus francisci, assembly GCF_036365525.1. Lineage (NCBI taxonomy): Eukaryota > Metazoa > Chordata > Chondrichthyes > Heterodontiformes > Heterodontidae > Heterodontus > Heterodontus francisci. The sequence continues at coordinate 695,214 of NW_027140102.1, forward strand.
CCTGTCAAGCAGAGAGGGCGTCCAAAGGGGTCAAGCACTTGGGGAACATCCAGCAAGAAGAGACTGAGCACTAAAAGAAACAAGCATGCCGTGTCCAGTGGTAGCAGAAATGTGAATGCTCTTGCTGTGAACACAACTGGTGATAGTAGTAGGCAGGATTAAATGGGAATGGATAGAAAGACGCACGAGTAACATAACCAGTGGCAGGGAACTGCTGGGCTAAATGGCCAGCTTTATGTTCATAGCCCAAAAGAAATGTGCTTCTTTTCCATCACCCTCACATCATTCATGTTTTCCCTGAGAGGAGCATTGAACCATCACGAGATAGGGGCAGTAACATCATCCTGCCTCCTACAGCTGAGGTGGGTACTAAGTGATTCATTGGCGGTGTTATCAGTACATGCCTTTACCGCAGAACACAAAGCATGCTCAACAGTAATTTCATTGGAGGGAGGGAAGCTCTGACACTGATGTTCTTTCCTTATTTTCTTTCATGTAAAACGTGCCCTTGAGAAAACAATCCTTGACATTTATGGACGGCATTCAAGCAAAGGAGGCAGTGCGGGAGAGGACGCAAGGATGTGCTGATTCTTGCATCTGAGGTGGGTAATAAGTGCTTCATTGGCGACGTTATCAATTGGTGCCTTCACTGCAGAACTTAAAAAGGTGTGCACAACAGTAATTTCAGTGGATGCAGGGAGGCAAGCTCTGACTCTGATTTGCTTTATTTCTTTTCATGTAAAACATGCCGTCGAGAAAACAATCCTTGAGACTTAAGGTCAGCATTCAAGATACGTAGGCAACTGGATCATGCTGCGGAACTCATCACGATGTGGAAAGGAACATTGCGTTCATGGATGATTTGGGAATGCACATTGTAATGCGCTTGGGGAACATTCACCAAGAATAGACTGAGCTCAGACTCTTGTGACTTTGCCTTCTTCACATTGACAATACAGTAGTGGAATAGAGAGCCAAGCGTTTATTCACCACAAGGCTCTCCAGGAACAATTTGTTTAGCTGTGCATAGCAGAGACACGGCCTGTCTGTCTAACGGGAATGCTGGACACAACACCATGTATCCATGCACAGCAGTTCCTCGGATACTTAATGAACTTAATAAAACTTTTCAATAATTAAACACAGAATTGTTGAGGTTTTGTTTTGCTTGCTATTTCCCCGACTTTGCAACTGCACTTCAGATATTCAACTATGGTGGGGTGGTAGAGGGAGGGGTGGTGAAGAGGGGGAGGGTGAGGAGAGCGGGGAGGGGTGGGGAGAGGGACCATGCAAAATGCAGGGACCAAACAGTTGCAATGCCTGAAGTACTGTGGAGAAGTAGAGAAAGCAACTGGGTAGGGGAGAAAGCAACTGGATTGGGCATCCGCAGCTGGAGGGAACGGCTGAATGGAGAGGGCCGGAAGCGAGAGGCCGTAGAGAGCCGCGGGGAGCGAGCGTGCGAAGACCTTGGTGTCACCGAGTCCAGGGATTGGCCAGTAAGTCTTTTGATGTTGTGTTTATGGCGCATGCACAGAAAAAGGCACTCCTCTTTCCATTCCGCTGCTCCCCCCCCCACTCTCTCCCCTTCCTCCCTCTCCCCCCAGCTTTCTCCCTCCCCCCTTCCTTACCCCTCCCTCTCCCTCTTTCTCCCCCCCTTTCTCTCCCCCTCCCCCTCTTTCTCTCCCCTCTCCCTCTTTCTCTCCCCCTCTCCCCCTTCCTCTTTCTCTCCCCCTCTCCCTCTTTCTCTCCCCTCCCCTCCCATCTTTCTCTCCCTCCCCCTCCCTCCTTTCTCTCCCCCTCCCCTCTCCCTCTTTCTCTCCCCCTCTCCTCTTTCTCCCCCTCTCCCTCTTTCTCCCCCTCTCCCCTCTTTCTCCCCCTCCCTCTCTCTCTATCTCCCCTCCCCCTCCCTCTTTGTCCCCCTCTCCCTCTTTCTTCCCCCCTCCCTCTCCCTCTTTCTCAACTCTCCCTCTTTCTCCCCTCCCTCTTTCTCCCCCTTCCTCTCCCTCTTTCTCCCCCCCTCCCTCTCCCTCTTCCCTCTCCCTCTTTCTCCCCCCTCCCTCTCCCTCTTTCTCCCCCCTCCTCCTCCCTCTTTCCCCCTGCCTCTCCCTCTTTCTCCCCCTCCCTCACCCTCTTTCTCCCCCTCCCTCTCCCTCTTTCTCCCCCTCCCTCTCCCTCTTTCTCCCCCCTCCCACTCCCTCTTTCTCCCCCCTCCCTCTCCCTCTTTCTCCCCCCCACCCTCTCCCTCTTTCTCCCCCCACCCTCTCCCTCTTTCTCCCCCCTCCCTCTCCCTCTTTCTCCACCTCCCTCTCCCTCTCCCCTCCCTCTCCCTCATTCTCGCCCCTCCCTCTCCCTGTTTCTCCCCCCTCCCTCTCCCTCATTCTCCCCCTCCCTCTCCCTCTTTCTCCCCCTCTCCCTCTTTCTTCCCCCCTCCCCTCCCTCTTTCTCCTCCCTCCCCCTCCCTCTTTCTCCCCCCTCCCCCTCCCTCTTTCCCCCCTCCCCCTCCCTCTTTCCCCCTCCTCTCCCTCTTTCTCCACCCTCCCTCTCACTCTTTCTCCCCCTCCCTCTGCCTCTTTCTCCCCCTCCCTCTCCCTCTTTCTCCCCCTCCCTCTCCCTCTTTCTCCCCCCTCCCTCTCCCTCTTTCTCCCCCCTCCCTCTCCCTCTTTCTCCCCCCTCCCTCTCCCTCTTTCTCCCACCCTCCCTCTCCCTCCCCCCCCCCCTCGCCCCCCGGCACCGCCATCGCTGGTGTCCCCGCGCTGCTCTCACCGGCCCCCGCGCTGCTGTCCCCGGCCCCCGCGCTGCTGTCCCCGGCCCGCTCCACTCTCTCACTCCGGCCATTGAATTCTGCCACGTGTTTGTCAGGTTTCATCTCTGTGATTCTTTGAGCAGCGCCATCTTTGGTCCTGGCAGCTGCTGCAGTCGCAAGCTGTGACGTTTTCGTGGCACATGCTGTATTTGCGCATGTGCCAAAACAGCGCCACCTAA